>NW_026000057.1:9297759-9406625 GCF_001458135.2 Marmota marmota marmota | reverse complement strand
GGAGGATGGGAAAGGCAGCGGAGCACAACAGACACTAGGATGGCAATTTGTAAATCAATGGATGTGTAACTGATGTGATTCTGCAATCTGTGTATGGGGTGAAGGTGGGAGTTCATAACCCACTTGAATCAAAGTGTCGAATATGATATGTCAAGAAATTTGTATTGTTTTGAACAACCCACAATAAAAAATTAAAAAAAAAAAACAGAGACATGAGGTGGGAGGGAAAGGGAGAGAAAAGGGAAATTGCATGGAAATGGAAGGAGACCCTCATTGCTCATTGTTATACAAAATTACATATAAGAGGTTGTGAGGGGAATGGGGAAAAAAACAAGGAGAGAAATGAATTACAGTAGATGGGGTAGAGAGAGAAGATGGGAGGGGAGGGGGGATAGTAGAGGATAGGAAAGGTAGCAGAATACAACAGTTACTAATAGGGCATTATGTAAAAATGTGGATGTGTAACCCATGTGATTCTGCAATCTGTATTTGGGGTAGAAATGGGAGTTCATAACCCACTTGAATCTAATGTATGAAATATGATATGTCAAGAACTTTGTAATGTTTTGAACAACCAATAAAAATAAATAAATTTTAAATAGAAACACACACACACAAAAAAGATTGAATAGGAACTTCCAACTGCCAAAGGAAAGGGGTATAACTATTACAAGAAATACAGGAAGAATGTTTATCTGTATTTGCAATATCACAAAGACTAGCTTTGTAAACCATACTCTAGTCTATGATTACACATGGAATTAGGAATCTCGTGTCCAACACAAGTGACACCATTCTAGCACCAGGACTTACTACTACAAACTGGTAAAAAAAATTCTTTCTACCAAGACCCATAAAGAATAGAACACAAAAGGTGAGCCCCAGAGTGGTACTGTAGCCTCATGAAAACCCAAACAGAGTATAAATAGAAAGAAGTTGAGCAAAAAAAGAAAAGGAAGGAATGGGAGGGAGGAGAGAGACAAGTTGACTGTGTTCAGTTTCTCAAGGTACAATCATTTGTCCAGGAAGGCAGTGAATGGAAATTGTAAAATAAAGGGTAAGCCATATTTAGAGCAATAAATTTTATGAAATGTTAATTGGGTTTACTCTCAGAACTCCCCTTTTCATTATTATGTTTAATACCAAACACTAAAAAATTAATCAGGAAATTCCATCTGGCCAACAATTCCAATTTATGAAATTCCTTTTGCTTCAGAAGATTAAAAGCAATCCCTTGGAGTGAACTGAACATTCCAAGACAGCCCTAAACAGCCCGAACAAAGACTCTAGAGTGTCATTTTCTTTTATATTGTAACATCTTTGAGTCACTTGCAATCTATAAATAAACTTGCATTTTACAGAAATTCCTCTACAAAAAGCAGCACCATGCTGGAATTCAACACATGAGACTATTTTTAAAAGTGTTTTGATTTTTAAAAAATTAATTATAGGCCCTAAATAACATAGGAGTTATAACTTGGCTGACTACAAGTTTTATGTTGCTTAACAACTCTTTAAAACAATTCTGCTACATCCATGTTTTAAGTTTGAGTTAATATTAATTTAAGATTTTCTGGATTATGGAGGAAATGGAATCAGTAATATTCTGAAATCAATGTAATACTTAAATCTATATATATTGTTGTTGTTGCTGTTTTTAGATCCCTTGGGTCTCCCAAGGTATAAGAAATTACCTAATAAGATGAAATATTGATAATAAAGTCTTTCTTTTAAAAGCTCAAGAAGAGAAAAGCAAGGAAATTTGTGGCAATGTTTACTTTACCAGAAAGGCACATTCCAATGCAGATCTATGAAACAGTAACATTATGATTAATGAAACTGGACCTAAATATATTTGTCCTACTGGACTTATTAGTTGATATATATATTTAATTATATATGTATATATATTTTTAAGTTGTTGATAAACCTTTATTTATTTATTTGTTTGTTTATTTATTTATTTATTTTATATGTGGTGCTGAGAATCGAACCCAGTGCCTCACACATGCCGGGCAAGTGCTCTACCACTAAGCTACAACCCCAGCCCCTTATTAGTTGATTTTTAAATCAAAGGATAACAGGAGAATTATCCCTAGATGTAGATCAGACTTACATGCGACCATATACTTGGCAAGAATTATGGTCTTTATCTTACATAAAAAGACACAGATAATATGATTTAGAAATTGTAGTATTTGGGAATTTTAGGCCTCTGCAAGTAACTGTTAACTGCCCTTTCAAGAGTATGTGGTTTGAAACAACAGGAAGAAAGCAAATTACTCAAGGAAGAAATCTATTTCTGCCTCTATCATAATTGACAAGGATTAAGTGTCGAGGCCCACTCAGGTTTTTTCTCTAGAAAAAATATCTCCAGGTGGTTTTCTCCTAGGAATTCCTTTGGAGTAGAGCAGACATAAGCTATAGTAATCAGAGACAGAACAAGACCTCAGATACATGACTCTTGTAACAAAAACTAATTGATTTTCTGTAATTTGGCCTGTCTTGCCACATTATATTTCAGACAGAGTGAAAATTACAACTTCTAAGCCTGCTGGTTTTTGACAATTGGAAATAAATCACAATATTTTTGAAAGAAGAAAGAGTAAACAAAACATTTGATTCAATGATGCCATAGAAATCCAACAAAAACATACACTCCATTTTATTTTTCAATTCTGTGGACAACATCTATTAACTTACACAGTCAGAGAGACACCGTTCATTTGATCTACTGCACAATAGACACAATGCGAAGGGATATTATCACTTTGAAGCAAGTGACATCTTATATCTCTGTTGGATAAAGAGAACACAAGAGCAAAAGGCTAAGCCTAGCAGAAGTTTCTAGAAAGAATTTAAAAGGAATATAGACCAAAAGCAAAATATCCATGGTCTTCCTTGAGGAAGTGAAGTACTATTGAGTAACCACGATTGCTATACTGGTGGTTGTTACAAGCAATCAGATCCTCTTGTGGTTCCCAAGGACCTTCAACTCCTAAAATGGTAGTCAGCCTATAGAACTAAGCAAGATAAATATTTTCTTCCTAAATTCAATATTCTTCATTTTGACATCTGCTAAGGATTTTAATCTGAAAGACTGTAAGATGTCAAAGTGACTCTCATAAATTGTGAGACATTTCTTGAGATCGTGTGAGTTCCATTGGTAAGTAGAATACAATGAATTTATTTAAAAGTTATGTAAATTTTTCAAACTCAAAGCCTCTGAATCACTGAAAAATGTTTCCCAAAGATGCCATACCAACATACTACAGCAGTACATAATAAAGACAACGGCTTTAGAGAATGAACACAAATAGAATATTAGACTAGGTGGGCCCTTGTTTACTGGAAGTCTTTTATATAGGCTTACTTTCTTTTGCCTTTTGAAAAACACAGTATCCAATCCCATTCTTAATACTATTTCTTTTTCATTTTTATGATATGTGAGAGGAGTTAAAACTACCTTTCTTAGAGCAAAGCTGATCAAAGTATGCCATCAACACCAACTTGAAATCACTGTTGGGCCATCATCCAATTTTACTTTTGAATTAGAATATAGTCAGATTCCAAAGAGACATGAATAATGTCTGTGCTGGTCTTTCCTTTCCTAATTAGTATTCATGAACTGCTGGAATTTTTCTCCCTTCCCCTCTCTCTGTCTTTGCATTTATCTCAGTAGTTGTATCATTTGATTGCTGCTTGATTGTAATTCAATCTGGCGCCTCTTCATGGAGCACTACATTTCCTCTCGATAGTTATACATTAAACTGTGGTGACCCCAAAGGCTCCACCACTGACAAGATTTCAGCCTTTCTTGCTTTGTGCAGTTCATTTATTCTTGGTTCAAGGGCAGCCTAGACAGACACCGACAGACACTGATTACCTGGCAGGGTTGTAAGATAAGGTTTTCTGCTCTCTTTTGTACCATCCTGATGAACTCTGGTATAGTCCCCTCTGTTATCAAGTAGGAGTTCATGCATAGGGAGAAAGGTCTCATCAAAGTCCATGTGTCCTAGTGGGATAGTTCTTTAAAGTCATACTGTTACTCAACTCTTTACACTTAAAATCAGGAGAACTGTCTGATATACAAAAACTTCATCTGCTTTTAAATCTAAAAACTCCTGAGTAGTATTTATGCATGGTCCTGAGTTTAAATAATGCTTAAAAGCACGCAGGAGTGTGTGTGTGTGTGTGTGTGTGTGTGTGTGTGTACATGCGCTCAAAAACTCTCAAACTTTGAAAGCCAAATACTTGATTCAAAAAACACAAAAGGGAGAGCATCTTAACACAGCAAGGATTTGATCACATGCAGCCTCTAAAAACAGTGTCATGTGTTCTACCACCCATTACTTGCAACTCAAAAGTATCTTCCTGCAAGGAAACGGTGAGTCAAGGGGATGTGTGCAGGTGGAGCTTTTTCTTACACATAACTCCTGTTTGCTCCCAGGGATGAGTCAGATTGTTAGAACAGACAACTGCCGGGAAAACAGCAAACCACCCCCTGAGAGCAGTTAGAAGAAGGAAGACCAGAGAGAGATTATAGTTCACCAGACAGGCCTGAGAGCAGCAATGTACTGGAATCATCTTTCCTGGATGGCACTTCATCTCTACCAAAGCATTGGACAGGGTGTTCTATTTCCTTGCATTGGAAAGGAAGAAAGAGTTATAGATTTCTTTGCCTCCAAGCAATCTTCTAGAGAAAGCAATTGTTCCCTCCACATCCGTATTTTATCAGAATCAAGACTTTAATGGAAAAATAAAAGGAAATGAATCGTGTTCTCCCAATTGCTCGGCAGGCATGTATTCCCAGTCTTTCTTTTCTCCCCAATGATACTTAACTGGAACTTAAAATGTGGGTAATTCTAAGAAGTAACTTGGTGTTTTCAGAATGCTTTTTCAAATACAGGACCTACTTTAGTTTCTTCCTACATGAAAATGATCCTGTCAATTTTTGTCATATGTCCATCATTTTAAGTGAATTGTTGTTTTATTTTTAGAGAGAATTTATACTGGCCTAACTATCATCCCTTCCTACCACATGGCATGGAATTTCAACAGTAGGCTGCTTTGTATAGCCAAGGAACAGATAGAAACTAACAAATAACAGAGAAATCAAATTCACCATTGAATTGAGAAATACGAAGATAACCATCCACACTCAGCTCTGTTAGATCGCCAAGAGCCTTTATTCATTCTTCTGCTAAAAGTTTTTAAATTGTTGCCTTCAGTTCCACAGGACACAGGTAGTTAATTGAAGAATAGATTAATTCACACAATTTTAAGACTCTTAAAAATACATACAAATATATTTTGAGATACATTGCCATGACAGTGGGAACTATTTTCTTAATTTCATCTGAAATTGTAATTTTCCCATGAAAATTGTTTGCTTTATTTTAAAAAGTATAAACTTAGAACCACTAATATGTGTATTTCCTTTACATTGTGTGCACACTAATGAAGAACTTAAAAATCCTGGAATGCAATGATATCTTCATATTATTTACCCCATTGAGAAGTAGAGAAAGGATGAGAAAGGGATGATTACAATTAAACACAACTTAGATTTGAAGAATCTAAGATATAGATAGCTGGAGATTATGAGTCAAATAGAGAGGTGGGCCAGTCCATTCCAACTCTGACATTCAAAGACTCTCTGAAGAATATTAAACAAAATCAAGGATGTTATTTTATACATGCTTCCAAACTATTGCCATTTATAAATAACAACTCAAAATTCTGCTGTGGCTACATCTTTAAAAAATTTGTTCTAAATCTATTTGTGCTATTTCAATTATGTGGATAAAATAAGAGCAGAGAAACCCTTCCTGGAAAACATTTTTTTTTCTTCTAGAAATTCTGTCCTGCTACCTCCTGAGCTCCTTGAAAATGAAAATCTCTGTCTTCCAGATGACAGCCACCTTGTCAGTAGAACCAAAATAGCTCTCTCAGCTAGAGAGCTGTCTGTCAGTAAGAGTTCTGACAGATATCAGATTTGGCATGCAGGAGAAGGGCAAGAACGGCCCCATGGAAGGAGATTTGAGGGGAGAACCTGACTAGCTGAGGGGCAAGGCATTTGAAAAACAGTCACCTCCTAGATACCACATCAAGCACAGAGAAACCATCAGGCATTTTTGGAAGTAACACAAAATCTTGGGAGAACAGAGAGTCAGAAAGATGGGTGACAAGTTCCTATTTCCACCATTAGCTCTTGTAGGACTTTGAAAGGGCCATGGTTGGATAAAACATGCACCAGACTGGAAGGTTCCATTTGTGAAAGGAACTGACTATGTTTACATGCATAGGATTTTCTCTCCCTCTAGTGGTGGGGTGGGGGGCCTTTGAAGGGACAGCCTGTCACTACTGCAATACTGCTTCATGAGATGAATTTCCATTACACTGCCTTCTTCCCATAAAAGCTAGGACTGTCTTTAGGTGTGCTCTATCCTTTATGGTAGTTTTCGAAACACCCCCAACACTACTCCATGTAAAGGAGTAAACTATCTTCTAAGTATGCTGATTAGTGGTAAGGGTAGTGGTAAGAAGGCAAAAACCTCATACTTTCTTTGACTAGAGGTGCAGGATCCCTTTCTCCTCCCTTTCATGCTGTACTCCTGATCCCTAATTTTTCTGGGCCAGAAAAACCTGAGGAGTTAAGACAAAAGAGAAAGCAAACTCATCCACAGTAAAGGTGGAAAATATGGAAACTCAGAGGAGAGGGAGAGACACTAATAAAAAGCATCTAAAGTATAGATCTGAACCTGATATAAAGGGCAATAACTAGAAGTAGTTTAGTCATTTGAAAATACTTCTGGTGTAGCAATTTAGATCAGCTAATAGTGAATGAAAAAGTATAAAAAACAGAAAAAGTAAATTATGACCATTTTAAAGAGAGTAATTAAAATTTCCTACTTCCACATACCATAATGCCATAATTGTACAAAAGTATTAATGGAAACAGATCATAAATTGCAGTTGTCTAATCAACAGGTTGTTGATTAATAATGGAAAACTTACCACTTTGAAGTATGCACAACATGCAGCTTTTTCTTATGCTCTATACTCACAGCTAGGCATCAATGATGCCTACTTAACTTCTCTTGGATGTCTCCAAGGCAACCAAACTCCTATGTTTTCACTGCAAACCTGTTCCTTTTCTAGCTTCCTTATCTCAGCTGTTAACTACATTAGCCATCCAGTTATGCAAGCTAGAAATGCAGGGGTTACTCTAACCAGGCTAGTTTTCCACTGTCATATCTAAACCCTCCCTTAATGTTACCTTCTATTTCAAATAGATCAATTGGTCTTTGCTTCCATCACCACCTTAATTTATCTTCTCTCCTAAACTACTCCTCCAAACAGCATCCACTCTGTCCTTTGTCAAAAGCATTTTCCACACTACTTCATTCAACAAATACTTTTGAGAGGCCTACTTTGGACTCTGGAAGCACCATGGTGAATAAAAGGATTTGTGGGAAACAAGATAAACATCAAATAATTATAAACTCTATGTGAACAATTAAAATTGGATGATAAACTAAGAGAATGGATACTGTGTTCAAATATAAGGGATTAAAGCAGAAAAGTGAAAGAATTCGGCCGGGATGATGGTATCTGCTATCCAGCCTTCCAAGAATATAAAGAGATTGTTTCAGATGCTGGCCTAGAACAAAAAAATGAGAAAAAGTTAAAATGCACATTAAGGTTCAATCTGTCTCCAACCACCTTCTGCTTAAATACAGCACCTTCTTTTTTGTATGTTCCTATCCCTAGAATGTAAACACCATTAAGAGCCCAAACTTGTCTTGCTCTTTGCTATACCATTATGTTTAATAACTGTGCATGCAAGTTCTTTTAATGCACAAATCTGTATGCGAAGTGGGAGAGCCGACAGATAAGGCAGATAAGTGGGTTTGGAGTTCAGGAAGTTTCCCTGATGTCAAGGTCATTGGCTGGGCTCACAAGGTTAACTGGCTATGAAACCAAGGCCAGGTTTCCCAGCTTTGGCTCTCTGGCACCAAGCTCTCACACTCACACTCACACACGAGTGCACAGCGCAAACCTCTTCAATTCCCCGCTAGGAGGAGTCACACCTCCCGACCCTGACACCCTCTCACCCTCTCCTCTATTTCTCTTTCCTTCCCCTCCCCGCCAGAGTTCCGGCAGCTTCGAGTCGCAATGATCGCCGGGAATAGTAGTCTTGCGGCCCAAGCCTATAGAGTCTCAGTATTTTTCAGAACTACGCTTCCCAGGGAGCCCTGCGGCAGAGGACGCTGAGTCACCTGACCCGGACTCTGGAGGTGCCATGGCGGCGCCCGTGCTTCGCTGGGGCTGTCCTGGCACACGTTGGGTTTTAGCGGGGGTTGGCGGCGGTATTCGCCATCGAAGAGGGGCTTCGATTGGGTCCACGCCCAATCCGACAAGGGAACAGAGTACAGTGGCTCAGAAGCCCCTCCACACGGCCCAGAAGCCGAGGAAAGGGTATACCATTTTCATACTGTTACTGCCCGCCTAAGTGTGAAGTGGAACTGAGGCGCCAGGGAGATGATGGCCACTACAGCCCAGTTTTAGAGGTTTCGAGGGGCGGGAGGGTGGAGCCCTAGGGCCTGAGAACACAAAATGAGCCCTCTGTGAGTCTCGCCCTCATATACTGTCTTAATGTAGGCGTTATTTGGGAAACTTGGTGTGATGTAGCAAGTGTTTTGAGCCGAAGGTTGCACAGACAGAAGAGCAAATTCGATAGCTGTGAGGTTGGCCACACTAGAAGGGGAATCATTTAGCTGACATATCTTTAGCGCTACTATGGGCTAACAATGTTCTGAATGTGGAAAGGGAGTTTTTATCTTACAAGCTATCTGGGGTATTGGTGGCTTAATGTCATTAATCAAAAATACGTAATCAGAAAACATCAGCGATATGTGGAGGTGTTTTATGTTAAACACGTGTGTCTAGACTTAGGAGAACGTAGCCAACTAAGAGCGTCCCCTTTTTGTTATGTAAGAATTTTGCTTATTTTGGTAGATATTTCCTGAGCAGCTGTTTAAGCTTTGCCGCATAAGATTTAAATAGTTTCTTTTTAAATACAGAAACATAAGGTATGTTTCTAATATTTTGGGTTTTTTCTTTGACATTAGCATTATTTTTGTTTTTGAGTCAGAGAAACAGAGGGAAAATGTCCAAAAGCATTTGATTTCTATTCTTTTCGTAAATTAGATTGACTCCCTGTAAATGGAAAGTATATTTTTGTCTCGCATAATGAAATTACAAAAATGCTTTGAATGATGCCTAAGAGAATTTAAGAGTTCCTGATGAATTCTTAGTTTAATTCCTTTCACAAGATGTTTCCAAACTTTAAAAAGAAGGAACTTCTTGTATTGAAATGATTGAAACAAAACCCAATACATGTGAACAAAAATCAAAATAATATAGAAGATGTCTTGGGGAAAAGAGCAGGATAGGAACGTACATAAATTTGATATGGATAAGCACACTTATAATTATCAGGAGAGAGCTGTGTACCAACCCAACAGAATAGGGATGGCTAGATAAGAGAGATTATTTTAGCACTTCACTTCTTAAATTTGATAGCAGTCAAGCATAAACAAACAAAGCAACCTGAGATTAAATCTCAGAAATTTGGAGTGCTTTGGGAGCCATTGTGGCCCTTGCCTGTAATCCCATTGACTTGGGAAACTGAGACAGGAGGATTGCACAAGTTCAAGGCCAGCCTCAGCAATTTAGCAAGACCCTGTCTCAAAATAAAAAGGGCTGGGGATGTAGCTCAAGGGTGAAGTGTCCCCTGGCTTTAATCCCCAGTACACTCTCTTCCCAAAGTGCCACATCTGATGGTTAGTTTTCCTTTGTGAAATTTTTCAGGAGTATCATTTAGTGGTGATCTGTTATATCTGTGACACTGGTTGTTGTACCTGTAAGCCATTGTGATAAAATCAATTTAAAATATGACTGAGAGTTTCCTTTTTTAACCTATTTTTTTTTTTGTAGTCAAATCCTTCCATTTGTGTTAATTCTAGATAATATTTGAAAGACCAGCTTTCTTCCATTTACTCAGTGGTTCACTGATAGGCACCGTTAATTTAGACATTGCTGCCCGGCAGTTGTCACCTGATACCATTTCTAAATTATATTAAGATGCCAGATTATTTTGTTCTTTGTAGCCTTCCCGTTTATGCAATGAATCTCCTAATTCCACATTGCAAACAAATTTATTTTGCCCATCTCATTTGAGGTGTTTAATATGAATTGCTTTTGATTTAGTCACCAATGAAATTTATACATTTTAAAATGTAAGGATATAAAATTTTAATAAGTTAAAAAGGAAATTCACATTTGGGTTTTAGGCTTATAGAAATGTATTCGTGCTGACAGATGTAACTACTTCTTAACCATGATCTCTTTCTTATCAGTGAACACAAATGGGCAGCTGTTGTAGGATTGGAAATTCATGCCCAGATTTCCTCCAACTCTAAGCTCTTCTCTGGATCTCAAGTGTGTTTTGCAGCACCTCCAAATTCTTTGGTTTCTTTTTTTGATGCATCTCTGCCTGGAACTTTGCCGGTAAGGTTTTTATGTAATTCTATTTTCATTAGAAAGTGTTTAAACTGAACATAGATAAAGATTTCTTTGTTTTAATATATTGATACAACTCAGGAAATAGTTGTTTAGGGGATTATGGATAAAGGGAAATGGGCTAAATGTTTTCTAAAGACCCATGTCTGTAATTCTGTTTCTAAGTGAACTTTCATATTCAAATTCACTTGTTTCACAAACATTTTAGAATGCCTACTAAATACCAGACATTGAGCTGGCTCAAAAAGATGAGCAAAGCTCTCTGCCTTTGAGAAACCCAAAGACTAGTGGGGGTGACATGTCTTAGAAACAAATAGACTACTCTTGTGAAGGTAACATATAGAGGATAGTTTTGGAATCCAGGAAAAACTACAGTTAGAAATTGTAGGGGTATATTTGTTAAGGAGGGGTTCCTGGAAGAGGCGGTGTCTTAGCTCTTTGAAAAGCCAAATAGCAGTTAGGCAGTTAAATGGAGGAGGGGAGGAACCTAGTCAAAGGAAGCACATATATCATATGATATCACTGTGTAAGATCAATAATGATTGTGGTTATTGAAAATTAAGAAGAGATCAACAATGGAGAAAAGAATCAACCACAATATGCAGTGGGTTAATTACTGATTTTGCTACCATTTTTACCTTAACCCAAGGAATGACTAAGCCTAGCATACTATCAGCAAGGTTTTTAGCATATGTTTTCATATAATTGGCTGAATTATGAAGAAAAGGATAGAAGGAACAGTGTAAACGTCTTGAGCTTATATTCTGATGGAGATGGGGCCAGCAAGGGTCATCATGAGTGAATTTCATACTCTCAAACATTTAAATACAAGGGAATGCTGGCTGAACTGCATTGGCAGGCTTGCAGGGGTAAAAGTCTGTTTTTCTCGAAGTCACTGCCCAGACTGGAAAGTTCTTGGCAGTGCCTCCCATGTGCCTGCTTTACCAAGGGCTTTCATTGTCTTAGGACAGCATCTCCATCTCAGACTTTTGTCATACTTGGGTTTTTTGTCATGGAGGACTTTCATTCCTGCAGCCTTATCCAGGGCTAGCTTTGACTTGCTGTTGGGTTTCCTTAGAGGAAAATAGATGTGGTGCTCTCTCTTTTTTGTCTTTCTGTCTCTCTCTGGCTTAAAGTGTCCAGCTATGTACAGAGATCTTGGTTTGTTTGAGAAAAGACAGTTTTTCAGTAATACGAGCATTTTGTGTGTGTGTGTTTGGGGGGTAGGGCGGAAAAATAAAACAAATCTAGATTAAAAAAATCTAAATAGGTAAATATCTATTTAGACAAGTTAAATGGAAGGCAGTTTATATAACACCGAGCCAGGCTCGGTGGTACACACCTGTAATCTCAGTGACTTGGAGGCTGAGACAGGGGATTGCAAGTTCAAGGCCAGGCTCAGAAACTTAGCAAGGCCCTAAGCAGATTATTGATATCCTGTCTCAAAATAAAGATGGAGATGTGGCTCAGTGATAAAGCACCCCTGGATGAAATCCCCAGTAACCCCCCACCCCCAGCAGAAAAAAGCAAGATGAGACACAAGCTCTGAGTTCCTTCTAGATTTTTCCATCTGGGAGTATGATATGCAGCAGGGTACTTCTTACAGTTCACATTTAGAAATAGATCCATTTGCAGATAGGCACATTTTGTGTAAACAGACAACAACCTAAAATGTTTAAGCTTCTGTTGTGCCTAAATGTAGTGAGGTTTAATTAAGGACAGTTAGAAATAACCATCAGGCCAATATGTGTTGAAATATATCTTGTCATGCTCTAAAAAAGAAGGGGCTTGACCAGTGATTAGTTAAACAGCGAAGGTGTTGGGGACATTGACCATTGAGAATTAGGTTTACATTAATTAAATTGTAGGCAGAAGCTACAGTTTTGCAAGAGCTAGGATTTGTTCTTCTTCAGAGCCAACAGCACTCATTTGAGTGGCCCAAAGTGATGATTCTCTTAACAGAGCTGATCT
This sequence comes from Marmota marmota marmota, assembly GCF_001458135.2. Classification (NCBI taxonomy): domain Eukaryota; kingdom Metazoa; phylum Chordata; class Mammalia; order Rodentia; family Sciuridae; genus Marmota; species Marmota marmota. The sequence goes on along the minus strand of NW_026000057.1, from coordinate 9,394,064 downwards.
GCCTCTTTTTCAAGAATGTTTCTGTCTTTAAAATACCTATTTTAGTACATGAGTAAAATTATATCAAAACTCCTAGAATAAGACATTGTCACTGAAAACATTTCAAAACCCCAAGATTTGCCTATAAATAGATTTAAAATGTGCTAGAACATTTAGACAGGTGTCCTTCTCTAAACCCTATGATATAACGATGTGCTGATATCCTGACTCTATATCTGGTAACTGCTTTTAACAAACTCAGAAGCTGAGAGTATGTTTCTCAGGATTAGAATAGATCATTATGTTATTGTTTAGATCAGTTAAGCCAAAAAGTATGTGAAATTCATGATGACGCTTGAAACTCTCTGCTCGAGTCTGCACTGTGCCTTTCTCTCCTGAAGTGACTTGTTGACTGCTCCTTCACGTGGCTGTGTTCCTCCACCCAGCCCTGACATGTTGGCTTCCTGTGCACCATTCCTGGGCTCTCGCTTTCTCAAGTCCCCTTGAGGAATCTTTCATTACCTTCTCTTCTGGGTAACAGATCTGTATTTCTAATGTCCTACAGTATATTTCCATCAAAATGATTCACCATCAGCTTAAATTCAGCACTTAAAATATTGAACTCATTAGTTTTTAAATACATTTATTTATTTATTTTTATGTGGTGCTGAGGATCAAACCCAGTGCCTCACTTGTGCTAGGCAAGCTCTCTACCACTGAGCCACAACCCCAGTCCAAGCCCATTATTATTTTTTTTTTATTTTTTTTTTATTGGTTGTTCAAAGCATTACAAAGCTCATGACATATCATCTTCCATACATTTGATTCAAGTGGGTTATGAACTCCCATTTTTTTACCCCAAATACAAGTTGCAGAATCACATCAGTTACACATCTACATTCTTACATAATACCATATTAATGACTGTTGTATTCTGCTACCTTTCCTATCCCCTACTATCCCCCCTCCCCTTCCCTCAAGCCCATTATTTTTGCTTCCCAGCCTCCTGACAAAAGAATAAATCAACAAGTGGGTGGCGGGGGTAGGATATGTTTAGAAATGGATGTTCAGCGGAAAAATGTCTGTGTATATGTGTTATACACACATGTATATCAAAGAAGGGAAAAAGTCATTGGAAAGAGGATGTTTATTCAGTTGATGGTTTTGGACAAATGGGTTAGGTATTTATTTATTTTGGGGGGAATACGAGGGATTGAATCCAGGGTGCTTAACCACTGTGCCACATCCCCAGCCCTTTTTTTATTTTGAGACAGGGTCTTGCTAAGTTGCTTAGGGCCTCACTAAGTTGCTGAGGCTGGCTTTGAACTTGCCATCCTCCTGCCTCAGCCTCCTAAGCCACTGGGATTACAGGTTTGTGCCACCATGCCTGGTCTAGTTAGGTATTTAGAGAAAAATGTTTATAGCTCATCTCATACATCAAAACAAAATTCAAATATTTATTTATAAATTAAATGTAAAATTAAAATAAATATTCATTTGTCCTTGGGATGGGGAGAAACTTTGTAAGCATAAAAGAGGAGAAACTCATAGGGCAAAATGATGGAGTTTGTCTACTTCATTCATCCAATAAATATTTATTGACCCACTCATTCATTTAAGGATCCACCCCAGGAAATTAATAAAACAAAATGTGGGCAAAGACTTCTTTGCAAAGTTGTCTATAGCAAGGCGATTTATAATAGTTTAAAATTGGAAACAACCAAAATTTCCCAGTGGTGTGGGAATGGTTGAGTGAATTATCATTTGTCTGTACAGTGAAATAATATCATGTTTATGAAGAATTTTTAGTGGCAGGAAAATGCTAACAGTAAAAATCTCATTAAGATAAATAAAATTTGCATGTAGGTTACTTAATCTTCTTTTGCCTCAGTTTCTCACTTTTGAAATGAGGATAATATATTTGACCCAATTGGGTTTTTATGAGAATTAAATGAATCAATGCCTTTAAAACATTCAGTCACTGGGTGCAGTAGGTAGTGCACGCCTGTAATCCCAGTGGCTAGGGAGCCTGAGGCAGGAGGAGCTCAAGTTTAAAGCCAGCCTCAACAATGGCCAGGTGCTAAGCAACTCAGTGAGACCCTGTCTCTAAATAAAATACAAAATAGGGCTGGGGATATGGCTCAGTGGTTGAGTGCCCCTGAGTTCAATCCCCCATACCAAAAAAAAAAAAAATTAGTCACTCTGCATGGAAGGTGCACAGTAAATCTTAATCAGTATATTGCGTAATGACTTTGATGGCTTTCATCTTTCAAAGACTCTTTGTAATGTTGCACATGACAGCAGAAATAAACACTACACATGACAGCTGGTTACTTAACATGGATTTCTTTAGTTCAGTGATCTAGCCCACAAAATTAACTTGGCTCTCCCATTATCTCAGATATAGAAAATTAAATGTGTAGTGAAAAATAGTATATTGGATAAAATTGTTTCTGAGTTAATAGTACTTCATTTGCAAAAGAGAAGGTTGGTAGGATTTTTTTTTTAATTCATCATCATATAGAATTTTGGTTTTGTACAAAAAGTAGTGACCAGTTGGTTTCCAGATACACTAAAGAGAAGACAGAAAAATGCAGCCAAAAGAATTTAGGTTAGAGTGTAGTCTTTTTCTATAGATCATATTTGGTCTGTGTGTGGTTTATTTTTGCACTGCTGGCCTTTGAAAGAGATGCCTACGATTACAGAAGGCCAAAGTGGCTAGAAGAATAGTAGTCCTTTAAGATAGCTCAAGTTCATTCAGTGAGTGTTTATTGAGTGCCTCTATCTTTTTGTTGTTGTTGTTGTTGTTGATGGACCTTTATTTTATTCATTTATGTGTATGTGGTGCTGAGAATTGAACCCAGTGCCTCACACATGTGAGGCAAGCACTCTACCAATGAGCCATGATCTCAGCCCCAGAGTATGTCTCTTGATTTCATAAAAAATGAGATTATTTAGATTATGTTAACATACATCTTTCTGTTGACATTTATTCTTCCTCTCTGTTGGTGTCTTCATTCCTTCATGTACCTGACATTTATTGTAAACTTACCGAGTGCTGGCCATTGTTGTAGTTCTAGTAACAGAGCTTTGAAGGAGGCAGCAGACAGAAGTGGGTCTTGCTCTCATGGGGCATGGATAAGTAAGCAGGCAGTTGTATCTGTTTATAAAAGTCTCAGTAATGGAAAAATAGTGTGCTTGAGGAGCACAGAGGATGGTGGAGTGCAGCCAAAGATAGAAAGAGTTTGTGAGATTGCCCAAGTAAAAAGTGAATGGAATGTACAAGGGCCAGAAGAAACCAGGATGTGACTTACTCTGGGAACTGAAACATGTTCCACCTGTCACAGGGACAGCAAAAGAAACTGGTATCGGATAGTGAGCCCTGCAAATTCCAGGGCCTGCCTAGTCCTCTCCTCTGCCTTTTTTTTTTTCTCCTCCTCCTCCTATTTTTTTTTTTTCTTTTTGTACCACAAATTGAACCCAGAGGAGCTTAACCACCGAGCCACATATTCTGCACCTTTTTTCGTATTTTATTTAGAGACGGGGTCTTACTGAGTTGCTTAAGGCCTTGCCAAGTTGCTGAGGCTGGCTTTGCACTCACACTCCTCCTGCCTTAGCCCCCAAGTTTCTGGGGTTACACATATGCACCACCACACCCCTGTCTTTATTAAGAAGATTAAGTGACCTGGGATGTTCATCTTTTCTCTTCCCTTCCTTCCCCAGGTAAGAATCTGAAAAAAAACATCTTTGGAGATTTCATATGTCCTAAAGGAGAGGATCTCATGTAGTGGCATTTGGGGGTCCCTGAGCTGCCTTGTCTTAGAGTGAAGGTTACCAGTCAACAAGTCCTGAAGATATACATAGAACTTTTTTTTTTTTTTTTAAGGGGGAGAGAGAGAGAGAGAGAGAGAGAAAGAGAGAGAGTTTTTTATATTTATTTTTTAGTTTTCAGTGGACACAACATCTTTATTTTTTATTTTTATGTGGTGCTGAGGATCGAACCCAGCACCCTGTGCATGCCAGGCAAGTGCACTACCGCTTGAGCCACATCCCCAGCCCATACATAGAACTTTTGATCAGCATTTTAGTACTTCACTTTCCAATATAAGTTGATAGCCAGAAGCACCAGACATTTGAAGAAATTGTCCAATATGAGGGACAGAGTTTAAAACAGAATAAAAATGAGCTTTTTGAAATTAATATTATGGTATCTCTTCCTGTTTCCCCACAAAGAATCCTCAGAAGAATTATTAGATAACGTCAAGAAAACCTTCCCAGAAGTAAAACATGTGCAATGACCTGGACAATGGAAGAAAAAATAAGAAAATTAGAGAATCAATCCAGGAAGTTCAATATCTGATTAATAGGAGTTCCAGAAAGGGAGGAAACAGCTGTGAGGAAACTATCAAGCAAATAACACAGATTAATTTCCCAGAATTGAAGGACATGAACCTCCAAATTGAAAGGGCCTGCCAGCTCCCCAGCACAAGGAGTAAAAATAGTCTCACGTGCGGGCACGTCATGAAATTTCTGAACATTGGGGATAAAGATAGGATCCTGAAGCTTACAGAGAAGAAAATAAAGTCAGGTCACATTGCAAAGGACTGGGATCAGAGAGACATTATGGAATAGGGTCTTAAAAATTTAGTGGTGGAGGGGGGAATCATCTAACCTAGAATTCTGAACCCCACACTGTTGATAAGTATGATAGTAGAGTGACATTTTCAAGCAGGCAGCCTCTCAAAAAATTCACGTTCCACTCTCCAGGAACCAACTGGAGTCATAGAGACATTCCAGGTTGCAGGTTTGCAGCAGCAAACCTGTTGCATATTGGGAGAGAAGGAGGGACAGCTGCAGAATAAAGGACTCAGAAAAAAATGGAGAAGTGGAATAGTGGGTGTCTGATGTTTATTTGGAGAAGAGATTTTACTTGTAATCTGCACTCTCCGAGGAGATAAACTGTAGCTACATAAAAAATGAAGCAAATGGAAGAAAAATAAAAGATATATCACCTCCAGGAGAAACAAAACATTCAAGAAAGAAAATTAATCATAATACACTTAACAGCTCAGTGGAGAAACATAATGAGGTAGTAATTATAGAAGCACCAAGTACTTAGCAAAAACTGTTGGGCTAAGGATGTGGCTCTTGGTAGAGTGCTTGCCTAGCATGCATAAGGCCCTGGGTTTGATGCCCAGCACCATGCAAAACAAACAAAAAAACTGTTAAATATTAGGAAATAAAATAACTAAATTTTTATCTACTATAATTGGAAGTCACATTCTAAATTGGTAAAGCAAGAAAAAGAACAGCACATGAGTGTATGTTTCAGAGACGTTTTTAGCCATTGAAAGGAGAACCCTCTCCTTACTCCATTTTAGACCCTAAGTTTTTTGTTTGTTTGTTTGTTTGTTTTTGGAGGAGGGGTAAGAAGTGGGGCTGTTATTGTTTGTTTTTAATTAGGTACTGAGTGAAAAACTTAAAACACCTAAGAGACTATTAATCACAGAGGGTTCTTTCTAATAAAGTTTCTTTTTATTTTATATATAACATTAAATAATAATCAGATGTTACCTGTATTGGTTTCTGAGGCTTCTGCTGGTGGAATTTTCTTCTTTTGTGTTCTCAAAATCCACACACTAAAGATCACCCTCCTCCCCATATCCTAACAAACAACTCACCCTTACTCTGATTTTAGGAGGAATAGACTCATCCATATTTTAGATTCATCCATACTGAAGCTCATGCATGTGATGGGGATCTCTCCTCTGCTGGGTCTGAAAAAACCCACCATCCTAGCTACCTGACTTTCAACTTCATGTTGGCAAGTTTATCGTGGGGGAGGGGGTGAGCACTTAGAGATGGGCATGTTTTATTTTTGAACAGAAATGTAATAAAGTAGTAAGTGTGGGTAAATCCTTATGATAGAGTAAGTACAAAATAATGCAAAATGTCTCATTATTATTTTCTCACTTTGTAACTTAGTATCAGTTATCTCTTGGAAATGGAATGGGCCAAGTCTTATAGCCCCATGTTCTAAAAACAAGTATACTGTGTCATTGTGACAGTTTATCAAGTCTGACTTTTTGCCAGATTAAGGAAGGATTGTCACATGGCAAATAGCCAAGCAGCCTCAGCCTTCACCAGCAGGTGATGGATTTTCCAAAGGTCTCCTGGCACAGCATATTATTTAAAAATAGGAAGATAAATACCAGACGAGACTGCTCAAAGATCTGAAGGAGGTAGCTGCCAGGAACAGGACTGGATGTAGGTAGGGGTGATGTGGGGGCATTGCTGCTTTTCCTTATCCATTAATTTAAAATACATGCCTATAATATTTTGTTTAAAAATTAGAGGTTAAGCTTCCTGAGAAAGATGTCTCTAGAGCACAGGGAGGAAGACTACTGTCCCACTGTGACCTTGAGGGAAGAAGTGTCTCCCATGGCTCAAGTAAGCTCTTAGGTTTGGTCATGGATCGTTGAAGAAGCTTCAGTCTGACTTTTTCCTTTTCTAGAAAACAGTTTTTTAGATCTCACTCTCCTTTCTGGTGCTCTTTCCTCCTGGTGCTGGTACCTCTTGCATTCTGGGTCTGTAGGTGATGGAATCTGGGTTTTTGTACACCCCCAGCTCTTTCTGCTTCTCCTTCCCTCTTGAATGATAGTATAGAATTCTAAGCTGACATTTATTTCCCCTCAGCACTTCGAAGACGTTCCCCTCATTGCGCTCAGGCATCTATTCCTGCTGATGAGAAGTCTGCATCCCTTGTAGGTATTTTGTTTTTCTCTGATAGCATGAGCCAGGATGTTTCCAGGGGTGGGGCAGTTTTTTGTATTTATTCTACTCTGGGCTCAGTGTGATTTTTAACTTAAGGATTAGGCTCTGGATGATGGCAGCATCTATGGGGTGAATTCCTGATGTCCTCTGCCAAGGCATGTGAGACTTTATTGAACAAACCAGTTTCTATGTTAATTTCTGGACCTTGACTGTCGTACAGCTTAGGTTGTGCCAGTCCAGTCCCACACCCAGCCAGGTTCAGGGGCTGTGTTTTCTTAAGACTCTTTCACCCATGACCTAAGGTGGGTGGCCTCTCAAATACCAGCTCTTCAGTTGGTGGCAGAAGGTTTTCAGAGTGAACCAGGATTTTTTGGCTCACATCTTTCTGCTGAGAGCCCTTCTAGCTCCCTGCCCACATGAATTCACAGCCTTGACTTCTGCTTCGAAGGATTTTAGATTGCTGACAACCATCGTCTCTTCAGCCTGGTCAACAATAATGATTTATTTTACTAACATTTACTGAGTGCTAACTATGTAGCAGGTTATTTTAACCTCATAGAGTTGCTATGAGGCTCTAACTGTGGTTATCACAATTGGTAGGTAGAGAAGCCAGAATTCAGACCCAGTAGTCTGGCTTCAGGGTTCATGGTCTTGATCCCTTTGCTGTCCTGTCTCTCTGTGGTCGCCCCTGGGCATCCCATGGCTTTAAACTCTCAACACTCTTGTGGCCCCAGAGGATTTGCTTTGCTTTGAGCTTGTCTGTGTGTGTGTGTGCGCGCAAGTATCAGTTTATATGTATGAAAATGTCTCTGTGTTTAAATGTGATGCTTTTTCTCATCCCCTGCCTCCACCCCTGTCTGCACCAGGTCTGCTTCTGCCTAGCCTGCTGTCCTGACTACTGTATAAACACATCTTCCCCAGTCTGATTAGTGACCCTTCTTCTAAATGGGTTTTAGGAACACGTTTATTTTATCTTCTTATTTTACCTTAGTTTTAGAATTTTATGGAATTCCATCATAAATTTGCAGACTGAAAAGGTCAGTCAGCCCATTTTACTCCTTATAGGCAGGATTACAGCTAAACTAAGGGTGGCATTCTTTTTTTATTAGCAAGGATTCAGCCTCACTCATTATTTTGACTTAGTAAAACCTCTTACTGTGGCACAGAATCTTCCTTAACTTATTAGCTAATTATTTGTCTACAGAACTATAGACAGGATCCTAGGTTATTTGCTTAGAGTTGTTTATTTCCTCTTTATCATGTCTTTCCAGTTTCTCTCCTTGAAATACGTATATGGATGTGAAATGGAAAGAAAATTAGGAAAAAAATATATGTATTGGCTAAAATGTCACAGGATTTACAAGTCTTTTTGTTCCATAATTGGCCAAATAATGCTGCCAGTAATGGTGAGATTTCAGTAAGGCATCGAGTTTGTTGGAAATGTGTGCAAACCTCTGTGCTCTGTCTTACATGGGTGTGCTCGCGCACACGCACACGCTCCTTCTTTGTAATTTGAAATACTGGTTTTAGTCCCTAAGCAGCAGAAAGGGGAGGGAGGGGAAGAGCATTCCAGTTGCTTGCTGGTAAGAATGCTCCGTTGGCCCAATAGATACCTTCTGATAATCAGGCTACACCACAATTAGATTAATTAGAAACCAGTGACTCTCATGTTTTGCTTGTCTGAAAGCTCTTATCTGTACATAACACAGAACCTCCTAGCAACCATGAATGCCTCTTGTTTCCAGAAGTGGGGGAAAGACATTTAAAGCTGTTTTTCACACATGTATGCAAGAACAGTCTCCTCTCCTCTCAGAATCAGACTGTCTAAAAAGCGTTTGGGGCTTTTCATACCAAAGATGTTTAGAATCTGGTCCTTGCAGTTATGGAATGAAAACTGGGATGTTATTTAGCACATTTTGCAAAACTTTCTTTTACTCATAAAAGTATACATATTATTAGCAAGAAGGAGGAGGATGAAGAAGGGGAATAAATAATGCCTGTCCCCTGGGCACTAGCAGTACAGATACCAGGCCTTATGTTGGGGATTTATTCTCGAATCCAAGCATGCAGGTTGCACCAGAAGGGGTCTTGCCTCCCTCAAGAAATCAGGGTGTACTGGGCATGGTGGCGCATGCCTGTAATCCCAGCAGCTCAGGAGTATCATGAGTTCAAAGGCAGCCCAACAACGGTGAGGCACTAAGCAACTCAGTGAGACCGTGTCACTAAATAAAATTCAAAATAGGGCTGGGGATGTCTCTAAATAAAATTCAAAATAGGGCTGGGGATGTGGCTCAGTAGTTGAGTGTCCCTGAGTTCAGTCCCTGGTACCCCACCCCTCAACAAAAAAGAAAGAAAGAAATCGGGATGCGGATGTGAGAATAAAGCTCTTTTATAACGTGTTTTGTGATTATTTTTAAAATTTCTTCTGATAGAAGAATTGTTTTATTTTAAAATTTCTTCTGATAAAGCCAGCTAAATCTGCAGTATTCTTACTCTCTGAACATAAGCAGATATTAGTAATAACTTTTGTTTGGGAGGCCCTAACAGGTTTAAAAATACTTGAGTAGTCTACGGGGCATCTGGCTGAAATGTTTTCCTGACCCTTAATTCTAAATGTAATTATAAAGTGGTTTTTAACATAAAATGTGGAAACGAAACAGAGACTCAAGAAAACATCAGGGGAAAAGTGTTTAAATGCATACATTTATAATCAGATCTGTACTTAATTCTCTGTCCATTCACACTTAAATGATGTTTAGTTATTTGACTAAGAAGACAAAATGTGACAGTTTTCTATTAAATTTTTTTTTCCATTTCAATGATTTGCTTTAATGTAATCTGCAGAACCTATAATTACATTGTGTTCTCAGACGTTCTTCTTGCCAGTCACTCTCCCAAGTCACTTTTATAGTTTCCTCCATTCCTTTGAAGAGTGTGCCTTTCCAATGATGAAGTGTTCTGCCTTGTGCTGTATCTTTTGTCCCAATAAGAGGCGTGTCTATGAGCTCATACCCACAAGTGTGGAAGAGTTCCCTTTCAGCTCTTCAACTCTTCAGTGGTCCAAACTTGCCTTATCATATTATTAACTGGTCATCTCAAATGAACTCAGATGACTCATGACCATGATGGACTTCAGCACTCACCTCCCTCTAGTGGGGAAGAATTTGACTCTCCACTGCCATGGACCTTTTCCCACCTGTCAGTGGATTCTTGAAAGGCTCCTGTTTCATAACAATTTTCATTTCCCCTGTCTCTATGCCAGTTGTACATGCAGCATTCCCAGTATGCAACATGACTCTGTTAATAACGGTACCTCTACTTTCTATCAATATATGTTTCATACAGTTGACTGATCATCCTTTTATATATGTTGTTCAGGAGGAGTTCTATGTTTGTGGTTTTGAAAAGTAGTTTATCGACTCCTTGGGCCACTTGACAGTACCTTGCTTAGAACGTACATAACACACTTGATAAGTACCTCTCTGAATCCTGCTATGTATTAAACATACACATACACAAGGAGTCCATGTGAATGAATTTTCCAAGCATCTAAAACCCTTTTGATATTTTTTAACCTCTTTATAGGTCTCTTTCTAAATGCATTATATGCTTTCCTGCTTTTAAATAGGGTATATTGAAGCTAAGGCAACCTTTCTTGATTGCTCAAGGTTATCAGCAACATCAGTTATTGCTCAGTGTTGTAATATAATGGTGCCTTGAAGGGCTATTGAAGTGTGTAAAGCCATCTGATTCTACAGTAAATGGCTAGGATGGCCCATTCTTTTTAGCTTTCATAGTACAATGTTTTTCCTTGGATTTACAAGCCACTACCTCTAACCATTTTTTTTAAAGCTACTGTCTGTATATTTGGTTCTAGAAATCCATTCTTGCTCATTTCTCAATTATTATTTCTGACCTGCTCTAGCCCAGAAAGCTAGATCATCACATTTGTTAATGTAAATAGGAGTAAGGCTCTGCACAGAGACATGCCTTACAGAATAAAGTACATAGATAGTGTGAAAGCTGTTTGGCTTCTTGAGGCTATAAACCAAGGAGACTAGATTAGGAAGAGAGCCTAAGTCATTCAGTTCACTCCTTTTAATTTACAGAAGGAAGAACTGCTGTTGTGACTTGCCCATGGTCACACAGTTTAATGTCCTTAATGAAATATCAGTTCAAATCAAATTTGAACTGATATTTCTCACTCCTAGTTTAATGAACAGCTCCAAATTTGTGTTCCCATTGTAGTTGGAGCTTCAAGAAGCATAATTTATATAATTTATATACATGGCTGTTATTTTGCAGGTATGCATGAGTATATATCTTAAAACATGAATGCTGTTAAGAGATAGTTATGTAATATGTTTGTAGATATATGCCCATATATTCATATGCAAACAGATACATTGACCACACATCATTGATGCTGACTGTATGCTCCAGGTATTATGATTAGTTATGAGTTAGTAAATTTGACCTCTCTTCTAAACCTGAAGAGAGAAAAGTAGAGTGCTCAGTCATTAGAAATGGGTAAAAGGAGATCTCACCTAATTAGTCACAAATTCAGTGCCCAATGTGCTGGATTTCTCCCAACTCACCATTAGGAGAGCAACCCTGACTTTAGACAGCTCATAGCTAAATAGATCTCCATGCAGACAGTGGTCATTCTAATGGAGACTTCTTTTGGAATGTTTTTCTGTGCTTTATTCTGGGTAATTTTCTCTATAACTTCTTCCAGTTCACTAATTCCCTCTTTTTTTCTGTCTGTTCTTCTCTGCAATGTATCCACTGAGTTTTATACTTCACTGAGACTATCTCCTTTATAAAAATACTAATTTTCCCTTCTAAATCTCCTTTTGTTCTCTTGAAAGTAATGTGTTCCTTTTTCACATATCCAGTTCTTTATTTGCTTAATAATTTTCAATCTATTTATTTTATAGTCTGTGTTCACTAATTCTATCAGAAATTCTTGGGAGATCTTATTCTGCTTTTTGTATGTCTGCTAATTCCTGCTAAGGGCAGATGATTTACTTGTGTGTTTTATAATTTGGGATCATGAAGTTATGTTTTAGGGGGACTCTAGTGTTTGGATGGAGAGCCCCTCCAAAGAACTATCTTATTGGCTTTTCCCCAATGCTTCATTTCTTAGCTACAGCCATTTTTCGTTTTATCTTTTAGCTTAGGGATTCATGGGCCACGGAGCTAGTAAATTTGACCTCAATCCTTCTGAGAGTAGGTTATCAATTCTAAGGGCAGACTTTCCCCCCATAACCTAAGGTTGAACCCTTAGAGTAAGGAACAAAGGATAGGACCCCGTAGATGGGGCTGCAGACAAAGCTGTGAAGATGGATGACTCAGAGACTCAGAATGGGGCAGGAAAGGCATCTTTTTGCCTCTCTTTGGCTGTTTCCCTCTGTTCCCTTCTCGTTGCAGTTCTTCTGTGTTGTTCCATATGTAACGTGGTTCTTCATGCCAGCTGAGCTGAGATTTGTGCACCTTCTCACTGTGCCTATGCTATTGCTGTAGAGAGGGATCCGTGACTCAACTTTTTCTGAATTCCCCGTAGATGTACAGGAATGCACACCCTCACCTGTTGCACTTAAAGATGTTTGTGTTGGTCAGCGTTAAGCTGAGGTAATCCACTTAAAAAGAGTGAAGATTTGTTTTGGTTCATGGTTTCAGTCCGTGGTCACTGAGCCTTGTTTCTTTGGGCCTGTGGCAGTACAGTACCTCATGGAAGGAGCACACAGTAGAGGAGGCTCGTTCACCTTGTGGAGGTCAGGAAGTGAGAGATGAGATCAGTGTCCCATAACCTTCTTTGAGGTTATGCCCCCAGTTACTTAAGACCTCCCTCTAGGCCCTATCCAATAAAGATTCTCCCACTTTGCAGAAACGCCAAGTGAGGACCAAACCTTTAACCCCTATATGCCTTTTGGGGACACTCCATATCTAAACTATAGCAATGATCATTGAAAAAAAAATTTCATCTTTAATGACTCATTCCCCTGTTGTGTTAAAATGATGACACCAGCTCTTTCTCCTCAAGGAACAACAGAAAGCAGTATGGTGAAACTGAGGGGGGTAGCTGATGCTAGTGGGAGAAATCACTGAGGGCTTTGGGGGTTCGTTTTCCCCTCCGCCCCAGCCCTGGGGAGCCTGCGGGACCTCATGTGGCCTTGTCCTCAGGTGAATCTTTGGGGCTGCAGAGCATCTCTTAGACTCCGTGTTTCTAGGAACTCTATAATCCTTCCCTAGTAATGGGGTATCTTCAGGCAGCATGCTTGCCTCCCCAGGTTTATTCCTAAGTGAGAAATCTTGAGTATTGCATCTGTTAGGAAGGGTTCCCCGCCCCTCCATTTCCATATCCCCTTATTGGTTTCTTTTCCTTTCAAAGTATGCCCTTGGATGAGATAGTGAGCACAATAAGAGGGAGCCCTTGTTAGAGAGGAGTGTGCAATACTTAGAACTCTTTTAACTGTTCAAAATGAATTTTGTGCAAAATTCTGAAATACTAGAAAAGGACGTGGGAATGTACAGAAAATAAAATACAAACACATTACCAAAATGTCTGGGAGTATAAAAACTTAGGGGTCCTTTGTTGATATAATATGTAGTAGTTAAAAAAAAAAAACAACAACAGTGTTCTGTGACACTCTGTCTCTGACATTCAGGTAGCTCATACAGGCTTTGTTCTGGTGATTTATACTAGAAGCCTATAATAAAAATGCAGCCTGAAATCATGCAGCTGGGTACCTTTCATTTTTCTTCCATGGACAGTTCCAGAACTTAAAAAATTGCAGCAGACCTGGAAAAGCTCTTCCCTCACAGAAAATGTATACTTATCCAGCCATGGCAGACGCCCTCTTGGGTTTCTCCTGCTGTGTTGCATCATGGTTGTTGATACTTCCTTCCCCTCTTGAGCTAGAACCAGTTGAGAAATCTTAGCATAGAAGTCAGATGGAGACGAGCATGTCAGCTTCGTTACTGATGATAGCTCGATTGACAAAGGCAACTTGATATGTAGCCAGATGGCTTCTAGTACTTTATGCTTAAGTTGACCTCAGCTCCCCCAAACTGCAGGCTTTCTGCTTCTGCAGAAAGTTTATCATTTGGCTGTAGTCAACCAGAATACACCACTCCGTGGGCCTGCTGATAGAGAGCTCCGACAGGCTTTGTTCTGACGATGAGTGTGAGAAGCCTATAATGGAAATGCTCAGACAGAAGCGGCTGATCCACATGTGTTCATTTCCTTTTCCCAAGTCACTTGTCAGAGAAGTCGCTCCTGCCACATGGGGACATGGTGACAAGGGAATAGAGGTTGCCCAAATTCTCAAAAAGAGAAAACATGAAGCCACTCTTAGCATCTACATCGTATCTGGGAAGAGACACTTTTTTGGGGGGTGGGTTCTGTGGAATTCTTTGTCCACACTGCAGGTACATTCTTGGGATCTGTAAGTCTAAGAAAGGCCCACCCCCGTGGTCAGTCTGAGGCCATTCAGATGGACCTTTCTTACTTGACCATTTTTATGTGCTTTCAGCTACACATTTAGTATTAAAGGGGTGGGGGGGTAGTTGGCTATCTTCTATACTGCAGCATCTTGGGGAATTTTTTCCCTTAGCTCTTTTTAAAATCTTGGCAAAGTTGGGAAGTCATTTTGCCATTGGCATTCTAGAGATGACAAGCGTAGGCGTGGTGATTCTGGCAGGGTTAGGTAGTCAGACTGGGCTCCTCCGAAGAGCATGCTGTTCCTCATGGCAGAGAGTTCTTGCTGGGGAGCCTTGCTCCCTAGTCCACCTCTGGGAGCATCCTTATCAGAAGGACTGGAGCTGGGGCAGGGACAAGAAGTGAGAATCAAAACACACTTGTGTTTCCAGGAGCCTTAAAATATTCTGTTCCAAATTTTGATGCATGAATCTCCTTTCACAAGTATAGAAGCAGGAAGCATAATCAATCAAGGGTCTTTGTCATGCTCTGCAGCTTCCTTAGGAGACACAGACAGGCAGGAATCGGTGATTGTCAATAGCGCTTTGAATTTTCAATGGTATTTGCCAACTCACAGGCCACCCCAGTGAGCAAGGTCGGGAGCTCCAACCCCAGTTGATAGGCAAGGAAACTGAGGGCCTGATTGATTTACCCAAGGACACAGAGAAATCAGGAGCCGGCTGAAAATATAAATGAGAATGGGCTGGTTCATATTCTTAGCGTAAAGCTCCAGACTGCCCTCCCTCCTGCCATAATTGCTAATTGTTTATTTACAACAAAACATAAGAGGGATTTTTTCCTTATAGCTTTTCGTAAACCTTTAAGATGGCTATAGCTACTCCTTACCTTTGTTTACTTATGACAGTCAACTAACTTATTGACTTTATTTCTTACTCTTATTCATCTTTTACACCTATGCAGAGAAATTGATGTATATGAAAACATAAACACTCAAGTGGCATGTAAATTTGATTTAGTATTATTATAATGTTCATGTTCTTAACTTTGCATCATTAAAATATAAACAGAAATACTTTCATATATAGTGGCCTGTATAAGAGCAGGGAGGGGGACTGATAAACACGTAACATTTCCTGAAATAACTTAGATGGCATGTATTCACAACAGAGTAACAATTAATATGAAGCTGTCAGTCATAAATTCTTTTAGAGGTGCCCAATTGGGAAATGAATGAGTATATTCACATAGAGAGGCAACAGAATGGAAGCATTAGTGAAAAATAAGACACACATATAATTTGGGAGGGAAATGAAAGTACTTTTCAGCAGAAAAAGATATAATTGGACAAAGTTATTTTCCTGCCAGGTAAAAGAACAAATCTTCCTTTCATATTCTTGATTATGTATATATGGAATCTTTATGTAGGATTTATATACTTTTGGATAAATACTGCAGAATTCCCTGTTCACAGATTGTAACATGATACTAAGGGGGGGTGGGGTCACACCATCATTCATTACATACACAGGGATCTTAGTATGTCCCCATAACTTAATTGACTACAATCAATTAAGGTAGATTTATTTAGTATATAAGTGCTTTCTTTTCCATGGCTGATTTTTGGCAGCAGTGAATGGAAGCTTTAGGTACCCATGTGGTTTACAAGTCAGTATCATTTAAACAATTCCTGCCTCCTCTAGGCCCTACCATCCCACTACCCCACTCTCTTTATAATTGATATATTCCTTGAGTTTTGTGTGGGAGACTTTTTTTTTTTTTTTTTTTTTAGTACTGGAGATTGAACCCAGGGGTGCCTAAACACTGAAGCACATCTCCAGCCCTTTTTATGTTTTATTTTGAGATAGAATTTCGCTAAGTTGCTTAGAGCCTTGCTAAATTACTGAGGCTGGCCTCAAATTTGCAATCCTCCTGCCTCAGCCTCCTGAGCTACTTGGATTACAGGCATGCAGATATGGGAGACTTTTAACATCTCACTATCCTTTCAGGAGAATTACATACTCTTCTGCCCCTTCCCTGCTTACTTAGAAACAAAACTCAAACTTTCAGAAAAGTTGAAAGTGTAGTACAGTAAATACCTATCCTACATCTAGGTTGCCCCCACTTCAATGAGCCATTTGAAAGACCTCATAGAAGTTTATTTTAAATACTTCAATGTCTGTCTTTTCTAAGAGTAAAAGCATTCTCTTATGTGAATTCCTCTATAGTGGTCACACTCAGGAAAGCTAGTATTGACACAAAATTATTATTATCTGATGCAGTTCATACTTAGGTTTCTAGAATGGCCTCAGTATTAGCCTTTATCCCTGCAATCCAGCATCCAAAGATTACATGGTACATTCACTTGTCATGTCTCTGTAGTCTCATTTTTTCTTTTTCTTTCCTTTCTCTTTCCTTCATTTTTCTTCCCCTTTCCTTCACAACATTGATGATTTTGAAATATCCCAGGCCAGATATTTTTTCTTATCTACTATGGAAGTAAACATAATTAATGGGGATATTTGCACTATAGAAGTTCAGCCTTTTTTCTTTCCCTTTTAACCGCCATGATTTCAGGGCTTACCAGAGCCTCTAACAAGACACTGTTTCTATTCAGTGCAGAAAATTAACTCTTTCACAGACTCCCTTCTCAGAACATTCATGGGACCAGTGAACACAGTAGGTCCATTTTTTGTTGACTGGCATGTGTCTCTGGGGATTCACTTTTGATATTCACAGGTCTTGTTCCACCAAACTCCTTATGAACACCAACAGTGAGCACCTCGCTGCATGCCGTACTTGGTCAGGTTGGTTCAAGTCAGTTGTTCCCTTTCTCAGCAATAATGCGATCGTTCACCTTAATACTAATCTCTCATATACAGAAGTAGACCTCATTCTGATCATTAGAGCATTTCAGTCATGAAAATAATATTTCCCATTACTTCCTCTGATTGCTCTTCAGGTTTCAGTGATGTGATATAGTTTATCATTGCATTCCATAAAATCTCTCTAGGTATAGAATCTTATGAGTAAATTTTAGGACAGGTCTGGAAAGACTTAGCAGTTTCAGTTATGGGAGAAAATCTAAAATGATGGGGTTTATATGGCTTGGCATTTTTAATTTTTGGATACTTTGTTTCAAAGTCATGAACTAGAGAAAAACCAATATTCATAGCTGAAGTAAGGGGAAATCTTTTTTCATTAAAGATCCTGTCTCCCATCTCAAAGTTGTATTCAAAAAGAACAATGTTTTTCAGTTTGGTTGGCGGGTTGGTTTTGGTTTTTGGCTTGATTCCTGTGTCCGCTCCTGGCCTTCCTACCTATTTTCTCCATTGACTCGTTGAATTTTAAAGGTAGCTGCTACTTTGGAAAACAGGAAGTCACCGATGTGCAGCAGGCCATAGTGAGATGTGGGTAACGATTGGCTCAGTTAACTGGTTTATAATTGGCCAGCTTGTTGGAAGCTCATTTCTTTCACCTAAGAATGAGCTTTTTCCAGCCAGAGGTGAGTATACAGCACTACCCAGGAAAATTTTGCTTCACTATAAAACGGAGAAAATGAAGCAATATGAGCTTCCTGACACATTAAGAAATATGTTCTCTGTTCCACTGGAGATAGCACAGTAATTATCACAAAAGGTGTTGGTTATCATTTAAGGGGGAAATATTATGTTGACATAACACATAATTTTAGCATCTGTTGTGCCTTACCTTGGATTGTAAATCCAGACTAATGGATCTGTGGAGCTGTTTAGGCCTTTTCTCATTAGACATCCTTGCCTCCTAGAAAAGTTTGCACATGAAGGATTTGACTGGGGTAAGCACTTTGCATTTAATAACACTTCCATTCTGAAACAGGAATTACTAAATGCCTGCCGGGGTGGAGTTATTTAATTTGCAGGACAGTCCTGCAAAATATAACTAATTTTTCTTTTGCACATTAGGAAATTGAGGCCTGGAGAACTTGTACAAGGGCACATGGCTATGAAATAGTAGGAGAGAGATTCAGATTCAGGTCTTTCTAACTCAATTTTGGTCCGGTTCATCTGTTTATAAAAGTCTGTTTAGAAAGCGAGTTAATCACCAATGACTAATGCTAGATTAGCAGCCGTTGGGAACATTGTGGGAAGAGGAAGAGACCAGTTAACCTGCACTCACAAGACTTGTGTTTTACTGGCTGCCAACCACTCTCTAGCCTTCCTGTTTAATTTGGCTAACTGGCCAAACATGGGCCTCCACAAATGAACACTATCACCATAGTTAGGGTCATTGATCTCCAACCTCAAAGTAAAATCCAGAAAGTGTTGTGTGAGAACTCTTCTTGCCCAGGTTAGAGGCAGGCCTAGGACCCGCATAGGCCAAAGGCATTGCCCTTCTTACATCCTCAGTGGTACATGTCAGGTCTTAGTGTTCTAGTAGTCCATGGAAAAAGCAAGAGAAATTGCTCGTATAGGCTGCCTATTTCTAGCCTCACTTTGGGCACTGGCTGTCGGTCATCTGAGCTTGCCAGGTAAGCAGAGGCAGGAGGATGGACTTCCAGATGAGAAAAACGAGGCTTCTGATGTTGTTTACATCAAAGAAGTATTCTGAGCTCCCATGGGAAGTGGAATTGGGACTGAGGGCTGGGAATGAAGAGGAACTTCGGAGCTGAGGGACAGCTGCAACTGCCAGCCACACCTCTCTTCTTTTGACCAGGAGTTATTGCACGTGTGATGGATATTTTATTTTTTTCCCTTTTGTGAAAGAGGGTCATAAACGAAAGAGAGAATGTAGCATTTACTTTTTTCTCTTCCCTAGGCAATGCTTGTGTTCTTCATGTTTCACATACAGAACATATATGTTTACATGAGCACAACTGCATATATATTTAATACCTGAATAGAACTAATACTTATGATGGTAAAATTCTACTTTAAAAAATTATCTTAACCAGTTTTAGCAAGCTGAATTATCACAGCGTTATTACAGTTTTGTATTTGTTTTGGGTGATGATAAAAGGGCTCAATGGTGAGAAGGAGTGTGGGGCGCGCAGAAATGGGGAACCATTTTCTCTATTGTAATGAAAATTTATCACATGATAACTTGCTTTGAATACGAATCAGAGGGAGTTCATGCTTTGAGAGAAATTTATGGTGAGCAGTAAGATAAAGGCCCGTTTTACTGCCTTATTTTTACTTAATAAATTTTAATTACTTTCTCTCCATAAATTAAAGCATTTACCATGCTATATCCTAATTATCAGATCTGTCATGTTTAGCATAAATTTCACAGAGTAATTGCCATTTGGGCTTTTTGAAAAACATCACCTTATAGTCTTTGTTTTTTTAGTGTTCCAGAGGAGTTGTCAACTAAATTTTCAGTGAGGACGCCAGTACTGCTGTGTCACCTCAACTTTGTAAAGATATACGGATGGATACTCACTGGACTAACTTTGGGTATCGGAGCATCATGGACTTGCCAATTGAGGGCAAAGTTGGAAGGGCAGAGAAATAGTGAGCATTCCAGACTATTTAGAGAGTCGTGCAGTTTGCTCCTTCAAGACCATCCCAGGTGTCTCCCAGGATGGCTCCCAGGGACTGGCTTTCATGAGCAGATTTATTTGTAATTAGTAGAATTTCACA
This sequence comes from Marmota marmota marmota, assembly GCF_001458135.2. Lineage (NCBI taxonomy): Eukaryota > Metazoa > Chordata > Mammalia > Rodentia > Sciuridae > Marmota > Marmota marmota. The sequence continues at coordinate 9,374,249 of NW_026000057.1, read as the reverse complement.
TAAGATGCTCAAATCCTAGAGAATGTTTCACTGACTTAGTAAGTTATGTAATCTTCTTTATTCTGTTAATTTGTTCAGCAAATCCTTTTCTAGTATTGAAGGTAGATTTCCAGTTCAGCTCACACCAGGTGAGTTAGCACAAATGTTCCTTACAGATTAGTAGTATGTCATAATTCTTGGTTCCCAGCATGTGAAAAAAGGAATCCACCAAATTTGCAGTTTTATGTCAACTGGACGGACTTGAGAGTGGCAGCATTTTATTGATTACTCATTTTTCCAAAGAAAAAGTCAAATAAATGAACACAAAATATATGTGTTTGCTCTGCCTGTCATGGCACAGGTGTCCTCAAATTTGCAACTCCTGTTTTTCCAGCTCTTCCTGGTGCAGATCCCAGTGGGTCAGCTGCCTTCTGTCTGGGTAGAGCCACCAGGAGGTGTGATGAAAGATTGCAGATAGGAAGAAAGAAGTAGCAGAGTATTATTCCTCCCCGCTCTACCCTGTCAGCATCTCTAGTGACACCTGGATCTCATCATGGCTCCAGCTTCTGGGAGACAGGGCCGCCATGTTTTCCGCATCCTCTGGTAGCCCCACACCCTGGCTCTCCAGTTAACACTGCTTCTCCCACTTCTCTCCAGCCCTGGGATACACTGGCTTCTGCTGCTGAGAGTCCCCTAAGCTGTTCTCACAGTGCCCCCTTTGACATCTCCACTCTTCTATTTAGTGTGTAAGGAAGTCTGTGCATTTAAAATGTTCCACTTTACATACCGAGAGTGCCTTCCTTTTCCTAACACATTTTATAGAACAATTTTGCTTTTATTTCATAGCTTGTAGTCTTTGGGGTGTTGATAAAGGAAATGTTAAATTATTCCTTACCTCAGCTAATGTTGGATCCGCTTGGTGTTAGGCTTAGGCCATGGGGCAAAGAAGAATAAGCCAAATGACTCGTTTGCTCTCAGGGAGCGCAGGCTGGTCGGGGAGATGGTGCTTCCCCTGAGTGTCATGGGAACAGAGGAGCAGGAATACCTAAACCTGGATAGTGGCAAAAAAGAGCTCACGAAGGAGGTGACATCTGAGAGTCTCACCAGGTGTCAGAACACTTCTTGCTCAAGCAGATGAGGAAGAAGAATGTTACCAGCAGCAGTAGCAGTTTGTACAAAAGCATTCTCACACTTGGCTGCAAGGGAGCATTAGGTTTCAGGTACTGAAGATGCTAAGCACCTGGACTGCATCCTTTGGGTGTGGTGGAGCAGTGAGGCAGGATTCTAGACAGAGAAAGTACATGAACAGATTGACCTTCACAAAGGTCGCTCTTGGAGGATGTGAAAGAGACACTAGAAGAAGAAGCGTCTGGCCAGGTGGTCAGTGGCCCCTCGTGGTTGGAGGGGGTGGTATTTGAAGGGAGGCTTGAATTATGTCCTAGAGGATGTAGGAAAACAGAAAATCAGGATGTGTTAAGGAAGTAGAATGTGTAGAACATAGTGATGGGGGGTGGTGTTGGGAATTGTCATTATGTGATGGTCTGTTGTACCCAGAGATCAGAACATGATTGTTTGGTTAGACTAAATGAATCTCAGAAGGCTTTTTCTCAGATTGGGATCCCAGTATCTCCTTGAAGCGCTCCTGCTCATTTCTGGGTTGACTTATGCTACACTAGACGTATTTTAAATTCTAAACAAAGTATGGTTGCAGCACTACTCACATTGACCTGCAAGCCCAGCAAATGATTCTTTTTTTAAAAAAACTCTCTCTTCCCATTTGCCACCCACCACCCCTGATATCTTTTCCAGACCATGTTCTGCCCGGTGTCTCCCCAGCTAGTCATGAAATTTTGACTCTCATCTCTCACTTCTGCCTCTTACAGCTTTCTTGCCTTCTGATGAAATAAAATAATTAGCCTCCCAGTTGATGAATCATTTTATGAATCCTTGTGTCAGAAATCTAGCAAGAGAACATCCTCTGCTATTTGAGACAACCTACAGGTCCACACATTACCAGACCCTCTATATACCACAGACTGTGTATTGAGTGTTTTAGAAAGCTAAAAAAAAAAGAACCCACAGTGCCTGCCCTCTGGGAACTCAGCAGCTGGAAAGACCTATGTAGAGAGAATCTGATAGAAATAAAACATTAGAGGCAACATCTGCCTTAAATTGTCTGCATCAGGATTTGGTTTGAGGTACTGCTGTGGAGTTATGGCCAGGTTAATAGTCTTGAGAACTAAAACTATCACACTTTATTCTTTGAAGATTCAAGATAGAAGGTTATGGTTGAGAGCCTGGGTTCTGAGGTCTGACTTCCTTGCTCTGCTACTTAATATCTGTGTGACCTGGCCAAATTAGTTCATCTGTGAGCTTCCCTTCATCACTCTAAGATGAAGATCACAATAGTCTCTGTGCTAAGATTGCTAAGAGGACATTTACGAGACACACATCTCAGACCTCCTCATACAACACCAGTGCACAATAAATACCTGTTGTTGATCATGCCTGAGGGCAAAAGGAAGTGTCCCCAGGCCCAGTTGAGAGAGATGAGCTGAGTGAGTGCTGAGAACTGTTGGTTTCCTTCCACTTGAGAGCTGTTATGGCTAATACTGTGATCCTTCATCGTCCTTTAGAGTAATTATAAAGAAAAGTATGGAACATGCTTTCTTCAGGACAAGTTATTCTTTTGAGTTTCTAGTTAGCCTTTGGTCACCTCACACATGGTCCGTTATCACCTAGAGCACTTCTAGAAACAAGTTTAAAGGCTGGCAGGTGGCAGGTAGGACTGCAGGGCAGATTGGGCATTGCTGGCTCTCTGAAATCTTCCCCCAGCCCAGTACCCATCGCATTCCTTCCCCTGTGAGTTCTCCCATGAGTTGAACACCACTCTTTTTTCCCATTTGTATTGGGATGAACAGACAGTTCTTATCCTCGTGAGACTTATAATTGTGTAGAAATATCTGAACAGATTCAGTCCACTGTGAACAGCGCAGATGGAATTGTACAGACAGAAAAGGTACCTGGGAAGCATAGTAATGATGGCTTCGCAGAGGTGGGGACATCTCAGTAAGATTTTGAAGGGAACAAGGACATGGAGAGTCAGGAGGTCTGTGTAGTTTGTGTGGGAGAACTGGACCTTTGGGGTGTGGGCGGGGGCACAGGAGGAGATGACATTTAAAACAGAGGACAGAGTTAGACCATCCAAGAGCTCGACTGTATCATGGGGCCACTGGGGGCCATTGAGCGACTTCCGGCAATAAAATACCTACCACAAGGTGCGTTTTTAGCAAGATCACTCTGGTGGAAGATGAGCTTGAAAAGGGTGTTGGAAAGGCAGCAGGTTCATATCACCACTGCAGATTCATTGAGGGCAGGGACAGAGTCCAATTTATCTCTGGATCCCTAATGTTTAGTACATTGTAGACACTCAAGAAATGTTTTAGACAGACCAAGTTGAATTTTCCAGCTCGGCATCCTGTCCTCAGAACATGCTGACCTGGACCTCCATCTGTCACAGGCAGCTTGACTAAGATCATAATAAATTCTTGTTTCTTGGCATTCTTTTAACTGGCCCTCTGTTTACTAGCCCCTCTGTGCACCTGCAGCGTGGCAATGATTGATGCTTATAATTCTGACCCTGAAGTACTTCAAGCCTTCTAAATCATCAAAAAAAGATTAAAGTATATTCAATATTGCTCGAATGTTTGTGTGTTTTACTGCATTCTTTTTCTTTGGAAATTGATGGTTTATCAAGTGCTGGGCACTTGCATGTACTTGGGCACAGTGAGAGTCTGTGATCACCTACGACTCGCAGCTCCCTCCTGGTGCCAGGCATGGGCAGTTTGTTTTGCGTGCTCAAAAACAAACAGAGTGACCCGGGCTCTCTTCATGCTTGGAAGGAGGACACAGCGTAGCCCCAAAGGGACAAATTGAGAGAGTGGCGGTCAGAAAAGCTCTGGGAGTGAGAAAGCCAGTGTGGTGCAGGCAGGGAGTCCCAGAGTCACAAGCTGCAGAGCTCAGAGCCAAGACTTGAGCTTCAGGATCGCGGACCCCAGGCACCAGGCTGGGGTTTGACAGGATTCTCCACAGCTCTGTTTGTTTTGTAATGACAACCACTTGGTGAAATACCAAACATCGGTCAAGTGAAGACATCAATAACGAGAGCACCCTGCTCCCCAGCACACCTCTCCTCGAAAACCTTGATTACTGCAGAACTGACGACATTATTAGGCCCAGAAGGAAGAACTTGGAATAGAAGCTGTGAGAGGGCTCCCTCCATTTGTAACCTGGGTTCCTAAAAAGAGGGGTGTGATGTTGTCATAGTGGGGAGGTTTTTGTGGGTTTCCTTTGGGGGGTTGTATATTGCAGCAAGTGGAGGCTTCTCTTAGTTTGTCATGCAACTAAGTTTGCTTTTAAATCTGTGTGTCATCAGGGCTGGGGTTGTGACTGAGTAGTAGAGCACTTGGCTAGCATGTGTGAGGCCCTGGGTTCGATCCTCAGCACCACATAAAACTCAACAAATAAAATAAAGGTCTTAAAGATTTTTTAAAAATCTGCATGTGATCAGTCAGCACTCATCATCTCAGCACAGAGAACCAGTCCCCAGACCTCAGGGATTCTGCTTGTCACCTAGGCAAGGGCACATGTGGGCTTCAGAGCTTGCCAACTGGGCAAGCCTTGTAGTCTCTCTAGGTCTTTATTTTCTTTGTCTGAAATATTGGAATATTGGGATAATACTAACTCCTTTACAGATTAGAATAAAATAAAATAATGGATATGAAAATTGCTTCACTGGAAAGCCTTATCTATTTAAGTAATAGATATAATTACTATTGTACGATATATGTCTATTATATGCATTACAGTATTACATATAAGTGCTCAATTTACTAAAGAACACCATAAATACTGTAATAAAACATAGAAATATATTTCATTGCAAGCACAACATCTTCACAAATTTTCCCAAAGTAGAATGGGAAATGAACAATTTATTGAGTCTCCATGACTAGCTAGTATACTATCTACTCCTCAAGGTAGATATCAAATCCCTGATTCAGAGATGAGGAAACTGAGGTTCCTAATAACGTGGATATCCAGAGCAGAAGTGGGCTGAGTCCTGATTGCTGATGGGCTCTTTCTCCTCTACCATGTTCTCTAGTCGTTTACCTACTTCCAGACCCCAAAGTTCCTAAAGCTGTTCATGTCCTTTGGGGCTGGGATGTTTGCTACCTTTTTTTGGGTCCTTCACTCCTGAAAGAGGTTCAGGGTGGGTTCACAGGGAACTTCCATGGGCCCCTGCAAAGCCGAGCAGCATGAGGGAGTCAACCATGTGGTACACTGCCAGTCAGAGCCCCAGTCAGGGAGCTGGCCAGGCCTGCGTTGAAAATTGGGAGGCCACGGGTGCCCCTTTCCCAGCCCTGGAGGAAATGTAGTTCTCAGAAGTTCATTCTTTCTCTGTCGGTAAATAAACACCTGTCAGTCTCCTGGGTCCCACCTGGGCCTTTCCAGTTCAGATCTCATCCAGGTGGTTTGCTGAGCTGCCTCTGGACCCTCTGTGGGGGTCTGACAGGCTCCGTGTTCTGTTTACAGAAGTGGGTGGGTTAGTCACAAAGTAATCCACTCTACTAAGCCTCTCTAGGACTCTTCTGTTAACTTTAACAGCAGAAATTGGGGCAAAGGGTCCCCAGTGGGCCCACACTGTGTGCATTTTATTTTTTGTACCATTTTCCTGGTTTGCAGACAGACAGCTTGTGAATCGGAGCTGCCCACATAGAGAACCGGAGCTAATGCCCATGGAAGGGCCCAGTTGAATATTCAGGGAGGATGTCAGTGTGAAGGAGAAGCGCTGGTTCAGCTGGCTCTGGTTCTGAAAGGAGCTCCTGTGTGGCTTTTCCGTAGGTTCTCAACAGGAGGTGTGTCGAAGCTGCAGTGATGACAGGCCTGGCTCTGAACTGCCACATAAACAAGAAGTCCTCCTTTGACAGGAAGCACTACTTCTATGCAGACCTCCCAGTAAGTATGCTTTGTGATCCACCCCCTGGAAGTTCTCAGAGCTGGGCCAGCCCTGCCTTGCGGGGTTTGAAGCCAGGGAGAGAAGGCTACCCGCTCATGTTTTCAATCAGCGCTCTGTCCATCCCAGCGGGGAGCTCTGGCTGGCCCTGATGAAGGCAGGTGCCCCCTGATGTTTACTAGATTGGATGCAATTGTCCTGATTGCTGACTCCTTGCTTAGCCTCATGCTTCTGGTGGCTCATTCATAATTGAATGGGGACTAGGAGAAGCCAGTGTTGTCAGGCGCAGCCCCACCGTGGTGTTTGGTGCTAATTGCCTGCAGGACAGAGGCTGACCCTGTGGCAGATGCACTGGTCGGTGCCCACCACAGACCACAGATATTGCCAGAGCCGCTCTCTCTTAAGTTGAAGCTCTCAGTAAGATGGCTATTGGGGACATTTCTGTCATCTCACACGGAGCAAGTAAGTGAACAGTAGTAAGCAGAACCACAAGCCAGAAAGCTGTAGGAACAACAGAAATTGGCTGAGCAATAAACTTGGTATTTACCTGCCTTTTCCTTAAAATTAGATTTTTATTTAAGTGCGTCCAGTGTGAGTGAAAGCCACTTTTTCCTAATTCAGAGTTGGAACAAAACTGAAACATGGAGTGGGTTTCCCAAAATAATGTGTCATTTGATCTGAGCCTCCAATAGTAAGTCTAGCTCTCCCCTAGACCATGCAAAACACTAGAGATAAGGTTGCTTCACCTCTTCAGGTCATTCTCCTTGACCTGAAGGTTGGGGTGATTTGTTGTGTAGTGGGCAGAGACAGGAGGAGAAGTAAATAAAAAATAAAATAGGACCAGAACACTGCAATGTAGTCACCCGCCTCCCCTGGGCTGCCAACCTTCCAGCCTTCTAGCAAGCTCTGCTCTGGTTTGAATTTCTTCTTTGTGATTGCTGGGGATTGAACCCAGGGTTGTGGAGTAGTAGGCAAGTACCCTACTACTCAGCTACATCTCTAGTCCCCATTTCTTCATCTTTCAAGAATGACGGCCACTTTGGTTAAGGTGGGAGCCTGAGCAATATATGATGAAAACGAGAGGTTTTGGTTATCTATGGCCTTCTGTTCTTTCTGGCCCAGGTGGGTCATATAATCACAACTGCTGTTGCCAAATATTGTGTGGGACATATTTATACTAAAAAAGTATTCATTGTTTACCTGAAATTCAAATTGAACAGGGGCATCCTATATTTTCTCCAGCTTACCTTCCCCAGAGTTTAGTTTTATAAATTGAGACTTCCTATCTTAGCATAGAAAATGAATTAGCCTCCTGCAGGGTTCTCAATGTGTGGTTCCTGAGCACCAGCATCAGTATCTCTTGGGACCTCGTTAGAAATATAAATTCTCAGGCCCCACCCTAACCCACTGAATCAGGAACCTTTGCGATATCACCAAGCACACTGCTTTGACAAGCCCCTGATATTTCCGATTCATTTAAAGTTTACAGACTGCTGGCTGGTCTAGTGAAGAGGAGGTCAGACTCTGGAGCCAAACCACCAAGTTCACATGTTGACCTTGAGACTTCCTAGATCTGCATGTGGCTTTAGGCAAGGCCCTTAACCCTTCTGTGCCTTGTGCTACTTAGGGATGTCGTGGGATTAAACGAGTGGAACCTACTGAGAACTAAGCGAGGGCTACAGATGATGTAGCTACGATTCTTTGCTCTGCCTCAGTTCTCTGCGTTGACCTGTGGTCTCTTCAGTGTGTGTTGATGCACGTGTGCATTTGAGAATAATTCTTCCTTTCCACTCAGAAGGAGGTGCCAGAGTCCTTGCACCATCCATCAGTATTTGGGTACTGTGTGCTTTCCATTTGCTGAGCGTGAGCGTCACAGCTCTTTCTGGCTCGAGAGAGGGAAGCTGGGTCAGGGAGGGCAGCTGGCATTATTGGTTAGCTGAAAGAGCAGAACCAAAGCAAGCTTAAACACACTGACCACCGCTGTCATCCCCTTGAGAGTAGAGAGCGAGAATGCACAGCCAGCATTCACTAATAGGGACGGCCTGACAGCGCCTGGTAATGAGACGCAGGGTTTAGGCTAATGAGCTAAATGAAAACAATAAATTCTTTCTAGGGGCCCCAACAATGAAATTATTGTTATTCCCCCAAATGGCTTTCCGTAAGGAAGATGGGTCTGGTGGTGTTAATTGCACTGTTATGGTGTTCTTGTGAGGGGTTTGGGGAGGGGAGGATAGGGAGTGATGGGAAAAGCCAGGCTAAATTACGGCAGCAGTGCATAAATGATTTTTTTTTTTCTTCTTTTTGTTGTTTTTCACTTTGGTTTCACATAAGCCTTTAGCTGTGTGACAGTAAAAGGAATAGTCACCTGGATCCCAGCTCTCGGTTCTGGCCTAGTGAGTGTAACGCATGTGTCTTTGAGTGCAGGCGGGCTACCAAATTACCCAGCAGAGGCTCCCGATCGCTGCGAATGGCAGCCTGGCCTACAGCGTCTGTGTAGGGAAGAAGCGGGGTCAGTTGGTCTCCAAGAGGGTGCGGATCAAGCAGATCCAGCTGGAGCAGGACAGCGGCAAGAGCCTTCACGATGACCTGAGGGCCCAGACGCTCATTGATCTGAACAGGGCAGGTAGGCGCAGTGCTTCAGTCTTTCCTTCCAGCCTCTTGGCTCCTTGGGTGTTAGACACCTTTCTTCCCTTCTGGAGTTTTCCAAAACCAATTGAGAAAGCAGGCAGAGGGGCCTGGCTGATGGAGAGCAAAGTGTTCGTGTTGGTGTTACAGCTCCCAAGCTGTGAGCACTTCTGGGCCGCCCCGAAAGTCAGCAGACTTCCCTACCCAGTCACGGACCCTGCAGCTGGATGTATGTTAAAAGAAATAAGCCAAAGTTAGGAGTCAGTATATGTGGGGGAAGGAGGAACAATTTCAAGGCCAGAACCACCTCGAGAGCCCTTTGGTAATGTAGGCTTCCCCGGAGACTTCTGCCTGGTTTGTCTGCTGATGGACTGGCCAACCACAGGCAGGCTGACTCTGCCTCTCTCTGGTAGGAGTCGGCCTTCTGGAAGTGGTCCTGGAGCCCGACCTGTCCTGTGGAGAAGAGGCCGCAGCAGTCGTCAGGGAGCTGCAGCTGATACTTCAAACCCTGGGGACCAGCCAGGCAAACATGGCAGGTAGGAGCCACAGGGGCACTGTCCCTCTGTCTGTGCCATCTTGCTTTCTGCTTCCTGGGCCTCTTCTGAGTTTTGTTCTTTGCCATCAGTTATAATATAGTTTACATCCCATTTTCAGCCTTTGCCCACCGGCTCCCCACCAGCTTGGATTCTTTTCTGAGCCTCAAATAAAAATAAACACATACGTAACAGCAGCGCGGTAATGCAAGCCAGTGAACATGAGCACAGGAGAAGGTGTCTTCTCCCAGCTTCTTACATCAAAACCATGAGGACTCATGAAATAATGTGTTTAAACAGTTTCATCTTTCCCAGAAAGAAGATACCGTGCCACAAGAATAATTCCTGAGTTCTGTATAGATATAAATAGTTGCTACTTTTGGACAGGGGGATCTGTTTCTTTTCCTTTTTTTGTAGAAGTTTCACCCCTGAAACATCAACTACCCTGATTTGATTATTACACTATATACATGTGTCAAATTAACACACTACTCCATAAATTTGTACAATTAAAATAATTATTAAAAAAACAGTTTCCATCCATGTGCAACCAAAGCCAAATAATATTGGCTGTTGGCCCAGATTATGACTACATAAAGCTTTACCCTGACTTAATTTCAGTAGAAGTAAAGTAGGAAACTCAAGCAACAAAATAAACACCTATACCCTTGGGAAGGAAAGAAACTGTCCCTTTTAAATGTTTGAAAACTGGATATAAATCACAAGTTTGGGGCAAGCTCAGTGTCTTGGTGGCTCAACTCCCTTAGCCCTTGCTCCTTTGCCCTCCCTTAAATTACTGAAAGCTAATCTCTCCCATGGTTTCTTCCCAATTTTCTGTTCCCAGCCTCCAAGCACTCCCTGACTGAATACAGGATCTGAATGCACAGTCGTGGTCTTCTATGGCACACACCACCAGTGATAACATTCCTCTCTCTGTTGGTCCATAGTACTGTTAACACCCTTATCATGTTTCATGATGTATTTGCATGTTATAGAAGGCCTTTGGAATTTGTAATGCCACATTTGTCACATACAAGCAATAGAGGGTACCATCAAAGCTTTGGTACAAGTCAAGTCTGGAGACAGCACTTGCTTATTTGCTATCATCTTAAGCCAAAGACTAGAAACACAGAGCCCCATAAATTTGAATTACATAAAGGTTAGCTGTCTACACATTTCCTTTATAGAAATGAGACTGAGAGTTAAAAGAAGTCTCCATTTTCCATTTATCACTCATGCTACATTTTTACCCACAAAACATATATGAAATATGGGCAGGTTGGATGGTTATCCATTAATGCGCTAAGCATTGATTCTCTATTGCTTTAAGAAAGTTTTTATTATTCCATTCTTCTTCAAAATCACTGTGATTCTTGTGAACCCTGTGGAATAATAAACAGGCCACCTGTTAGCTGAGAAATAGTCCCATCTGGGTCCTTGCCAAGAGATAAACCATAACGGCAAGAACTTGTGAGTCAGTGACAGCTGAGCATGTTCATTAAATCTCATTTGTTGTGACACTTTTTGTTTCTTTTAAACACAAATCCAGCAGCTTTGCTTCCGGCACAGCAGCCGAGTGGCTTTGGTTGTTCTGAAGGCTGTGGGGAGTCGGGGACTGCCTGCAGTCTGCTGGAGTCCGGCTTCCTGGTAGATTGTGTCAGCCCTGACTCCTCGGCTCATCCTTCTGTCCCACTACCCTAGGACCCCTGTGTCAGCACTGGAGACTGCATCCTGGGTACCTAGGGCCACCCTAAAGAAGAGGTGGCAGTGAAGACCAGCGGACACGGTGCTTCTGGAATGAGGCCTCCGCTGCTCTGGGTTGTGATTGAGTTCCTGATAGTTTTATTAAAGAACATGAACCAGTTCAAGCCATTTCCAAGTCATTTCCTTCTCAGACAGCACGTGTGTAGAAGTAGACCTACTAAGTGTTTCAACAATAGTAGTATCTACCAGTTGGAATATTTAAAATATGCTCACCAGTTCACTAAGAATTTTTAAAAATTGTCATACCATCTCTTTACAACATTCCTGAGACATTCCTTACCTGTGGTACAGGTCAGCTACAGGGTTAGGTGGGGTTATTTGCCCAGGGTTCACAAGAAGCACGTGAGCTGGGATTTGAGCGCAGGTGACGACTCCAGAAGATCTTTATTTAAGCACCACGGCAGTGTCGAGACTGCCACAGATACCCACTGGGGGAGTAGCCAGAGGAGCAGATCACGAGTGCTAAGGGCTCTAAGGTCCCGGACCTGGGCTGCAGTCCTGTCCCACAGCTTCTCATAGTAGAAACCTGAGCAAATTTTCTGATTTCTCTGTGCCTCACTTTCCACTTTTATAAAAGGTATCCCCAAGGAACGGTGTGTGGAAAGTGAATGGAAGAAACCAGAAAGGACAGGAAGCTGACAGAGGCCTTGAGTGGAATTGGAGCAGCTGCATGAGAGAAGTGACTTTACGGGGGAAATCTGGAGTTCCATTTTGGAAATGCTAAGTCTGAAATGCCCCGGGGCTGTCTTAGTCGGTTTGTCGTGGAAGCCAGGTTATGGAGAGCTAATGTAGTAGTGTATATGAAATAGCAGAGGGCCTGGGGAACACACAGTGCTGGGTAAGTGCCTATGCTCTATTAACAAAAATAAATAGGATTGCTGTTAGGGAATCACCACATTTTTTGGTTGAGGTATGCATTGTGAACTATGTTCAGTAGAATTTGGTCCCTTTCACATGGGGATGTACCTCAGTGGTAGAGCATTTGTCTACCATGGGCGAGGCCCTAGGTTCTATCACTAGCACTGGGGGGAAATTACAGCATTTTATATGTGTGCGTGCATACTTTTTTTCTTAAATCTTGTTATTAAAGTATTGGGGAGTATTCAGCAACCAGAATGAGATAGCTTGACAGACCTTCCTACCAAAGCTTGGAGTCCCTGCTGTTTGCAGAAACAGTTTTCTGTCGTGATGTTGTATTTCTGTTGTGTGAATGTGTTTTAGAAAAAAATATGTAACTGCACTCTATCACTGTGCTCAGTGGTATAGTATTTTAGTTTTGCTGTTACAAATCTCTCTGCCTTTGGAAGACAGAAATTGAGCTTGGTAACATTCTCATGATGAGTGAATGAAGGCCCTCCCTCTGTGGGACAGAATGCATTGAAGTAAACCTGCCTGGTAAGGCTCTCATGCACTTGAGGCAATTTAACTTAATTTGTTTAAAAGGTATTTTGTCTTCTCTGGATAGAGTGTCTTTTGTTAATGTTTGATACTGTATTTGAATCTAGGCTCGCGAACTCTCTTTCAACACCGCAGGATACTAAATGATTCCTCTCAGACATTTATGTAGTGTGGTCTTCTCTGGAAGAAACTAAAATTCATGCTTTTATTCCTCTTCCAAATTAGAATTCTAAATTGTGAAAGATGGTTTCCTTTTTAAAAGCAAGTGAGTAATTCAGGGTTCCCGGAGTTCAAAAAAAAAAAAAAAAAGTTGTCTCCCAGGTATGGAGATTTGGTTGAGCGGAGCTGGTTATAGATGGAAGTTTGCCTTTGAGCTGAATGGGCCTTTCAGAGGAGTCCAACTGTTGATGAGTCCTGCTCAGTCAGAATCTTAGAACCTGTCAGGAGCCTACGGTGAGATGGAGGCCAGCCTGCTTACTCATTGCTCAGGAAGATAACAGCGTGTTGGCATTCATTGTTGAACACCGAACAAGCACCATGTGCCAGCCCCATCTCTGGGTTCTGAGAAAGACCTTGTTCCTGCCACAGAGAGCTTATATTCATGGGGACACCAGGACATTAACAGATAAAACACAGTAATTACAGTGATAAGTGCTTCAAGGAAATAAATGAGGTGGTGTGGTTCAGAATAACATTGGAAAGTGACAGTGTTGCTTTTTAGGTTCCCTCAGAGAAGGTGGCATTGAGTTAAGGCCTGAAGAATGACTCGAGGCACAGCCACATAGAGCTGGGAGATAAGCATTTTGGGGAAACAGCTGTGGCCAAGGGCCTGAGGTGTAAAAGAGCTCAGAATACGCCCTGGGGTGCCCAAGGTGACAGAGGGCACTGTAGGAAAAGCAGAAGGAGCAATGGCATTAGAGATGGCTATAAAGTTGGCAAGGGACCGATTACAGGTCATGGCGAGAAGTTTCGATTTCTGTCCGAGTGCAAGGGAAATCACTGAAAGGTTTCCAAGCAAGGAAGTGACATCGTAGTAAGATTAATGTTTTAGAAAACTACTCTGGCTGCTCTGTGGGAAGTGGATTCCAGAAGGAGAGAGTGACACCCAGACCAGTTCACAGGTGCTGGTGGTAGTTCAGATGGAAGATGAGGCGGTTTGACGGTGCTGGTGGCAGTGATGGTAGAGAGGGGTGGGTTCAAGGTGGTTTCTGGAGTGACTTTTCCGTTAAAGGCCCGTGTAGAAGATCTGCTAACCGAAGAAAGCAAGGGTACCTCAAGGGAGTTTAAGGATGTAGGTGGTGGTATTGTCTGAAGTCGAAAGCTGAGAACAAAAGTGTCCTTGTGAAGGGACAAATAGGGGTTGGCAATTGAAATGCCCGCAAGACTAGTGTAGCAGTCTGAGGAAAGGACTGGGCTGAAGAGAGAAATTTAGGTGACATTTGACTCCATGTACCCCTGCGGAGAAGTGTAGTTAAGAAGAGTTTAGAAAAGAAGGCACCAGAAAATGAAATCGAAATAGAATGTCCAGGGAGGCAGGAGGAAAACCAAGAGGGTCAGGCCATAGGAGCTGAGGTCGGAAGATATTTCGAGAAGGAAGGATTAGTTGCTCTGTCGTGTGCTGCTGAGTGTCCAGAAAGGTGAAGACAAACACGCCTTGCGTTCCCTGGATTTGGCAGCCAGAGAGTTGGTGGTGCCTCCGACAAGGGCATTTTCACAGAGGTGGGGACAAAAGTGGGTTGGGAGTAGGTGGGAGGTGGGATAATGGAGACGACACTCGTGACAAAACTTGTTGAAGAGGATTTGCTGAAAAGGAAACAGAAACAGGCTGGATGGCTGGTGGGGTGAGACGGGGGCTCGGAAGAACCTGGTTTGGGCTTTTGTTTGTTTTCTTAGTGAGAAAAGCTGTTACCCACGTACACAGCGGAAGGAGCGCTGAGGAAGAGGTCGGTGACTGACTGGGAGAGGGATAAGTGAGAGAGCCATCTCCTTGAGAGAGCACCAGGGGCCTTAAAATTTGGCCTGGTCCTCAGGGAGCTTCCATTTTGGTCTTAAAGAGAAGGTTACTTCGAAATGGGCTCAGCTTCGTGGTATAGATTGTGTGTATTCTGAGGTTGGAGGCCCTGCCAGTAGAGGCTCACTTACCGATGAGGTCGGAGGATATTTCGAGAAGGAAGGCTGAGTTGTTCTCTCACATGCTGCTGAGGTGTCCAGTAAGGTGGAGTAGAGGGGGGTAACACTACAGTGGCAACAGTTCAGAAGGATGAACCGAGGTCGGGGAGGGGGACAGGAGCAGTGGTACTGAGTGTGTGCCGCTGATGTAGACGGGAGGTAGTGCACAAAGGCTCCCCTGGCTGCAAGGGAGCTTTCCCATGGAACAAAAGGTGGGCAGATGTGGGTTGTGTCCACCTGCAGATCAAGTGAGGGCTCCTGAGTACCGAGAGGAGACGAGATGATCCAATGGGAACTGCCATTGTGCTTGAAGTTAGTGACCGAGCGATGAAAAAGCCACAGTGTCGCAGGATGAAGTTGTGGTCACACTTGGGCGACTGGACGGGGGCACTGCTGTGTGAAAGAGTCAGGACGTGATCCCATAACTTCCGCTGAGGTTCCAAGACCTCGGGCAAGGTGGCAGCAGTGGAAATGGAGAGGAAGTGACAAATCCAGGGACTGTTTGGAGGCAGGACCTGGTAGGATCTGATTGGCAGTTTGGATGTAAGGGGCAAAGAAGATGGAAGAGAAAGGGGACTTCAAGGTCCTATCCTAGCAGGATTTGAGACTCAGAAGAGCACAACTTGTTCAAAAGGGGATTTAAAATAAGGAAGGGGCTGTGGGATTTTTATAAAAACATTGAGAGGTCAGTGCTAGAGATACGGTTAGAGTAGTTCCTGAGCAGAAAGGCATCTTTTCAGGCACTTGGAGCCAGAAAGTGGGTGAGCTCTTCCCGTTCTGTGAGGGTGGGAGAGAAGGGGCAGCAGCGGGCAGCTGGGACTCTCACCCTTGGTGCAGGATTAAGCCATTCCAAAGGTCACCTTTTCTTGGCATGGAATTTATTTTCAGTTTTTTTATTATTTTACTACACTTTTCATGTGGAACCTTGGGAAGTGAATTTATTCAGGCCATTGAAGCACTCAAATTTGCAGATTACATTTTAAGTTAAAAACCTGTCTAGGAACTGGGCATATCATGGCACACACCTGCAATCCCAGCTCTTCAGGAGGTGGAGGCAGGAGGATCGTGAGTTCAAGGCCCACCTGGGCAACACAGAAAATCCCATCTTAAAAATCCACCTAGGAAACGAAAATCCAGCATTTTGTCTTCTTCCTGTTCTGAGTGTTGTAAGTGAAATTGGAGAACAGAGTATTTGAGCTTTACTTTGTAAGGTACTCGACGTAATTATTTCATATCTTCATCTGTTTGTCTTAGACTTTTGTCCCCTTTTCTTCCTCAGAAGCCTTTAGTCTTCTCCACAACCACCTGCTTCTTTAGGGGAGGGCCTTTAAGGGGCAGAGTAGGTCCTCCCAGGGTGGGGTCAGCCCCTTGGTCCCACCACGGACACCCCCCATGACTTCATAACAGCTCTGCTTTCCCCTTCAGCAAATCCTTAAAGAATCAGGAAGGCTTTGGAGCCATGTTTGTGGGAAGAAGAGATTATTACAGTACCTGGAGGGAGGAGGAGGGAGAAAGCCCAGGTTTCAGCTCTTGCCCTTGAGCTGTAAATTCTCAAGGACTGTCTTATAAATCTCCTGGAATCGCTGTGAGAAATCCACACTGCATTGGAGTGCAGTGTAGTGTTTTCAGATAATGATTTTAGAGGCTTTTTTCCCAACCCCAGTTCTGACACTTGGAAAAAAAAAAAAAAAACTTCATAATAAAACTGCAGAGTAAATCTCCATTTTAATAGTGTTCTTATTTAGCACAGAAAATGTTAGAGACTCCCAGCTGGTGTATTCAGAACTTCTCTTCTGAGTGTGCGTTAGTACACATCTATATACACAGGCACTTGAACCCCTGAGGGGTCCACCCCTCAGATGCCTCAGTACTGATTCTGCCTGCTGTTAAGTGAACAGAAGAACCAGCCATTTTCTTCAGGACCAGCTGTGTCCTCTGCAACGTGAGGTTGCTGTGACTAGGCAGCACGTGGATATAGACGTAGTTTACCTCAACATCCACCAGCCTTCAGAAGACAGCGCTGCCTCACAGAATTTCTCCAGAGTTGTCTTTTCTCTCTCCTTCCAGAGGGCCAGTTGAGAGTGGATGCCAATATATCTGTGCATCACCCTGGGGAACCCCTGGGCATCCGAACCGAAGTGAAGAATCTCAACAGCATCAGGTTCTTGGCCAAAGCCATAGGTGAATATCAGCTGTTGTTCCTGTTGTTTTGCTTTGTGTTGGTCCTCTCTTGCTGCACAACAAACCTCTTGGAACTTAGTGACTCACTCAGTAACCCCTTTGATTTTCAGTTCTGTGCACTGGTTGGTTCTTCCATTTCTCCTCTGCTTGCTCCCGTAGCTGTGCAAAACCAATAGGTCAGCTGAAACAGGGGATCTGAGATGGCCTCATTCACACGTAGGGGCCTCGGTGCTGGGTGTCCACCAGGCTTTTCTATCCATATAGCTTTCCATCCTTCACTTGCCTGGCCCAGGCTTTCTCATTTACCATTGGAACATTCCAGAAAAATGGAGGCAGAAGCCTCAAAGCAATATGAGTCCTAAGCTCTAGAACTCTCACAGTATCACTTCCAATATATTCAGAGCATATTGAATTCAAAGCAGACTCAAGTGGAGGGAAATAGACTCACCTCCCAAGGGGAGGATTCACAGGCTCTTGTTGCCATGTTTTACCGTGTAATCATACTCTTTATAAAGTCAAGTTCATTTTAGATTGGCCATGGTTTGAATTTATGAACTCATATGTGGTCATTTTAGATTGGCTGTGAAATGACATAATGGCTCAGTATATTTTTCTGCTCTTTACTGTTTTCAACTAATAGATTCTCTGTGCCCGTACAATCAAGATTGGTCTTACTAGAGCACACTGTGGGCATTTCATTGAGGAAAAATGTCTGATAATTATTGAAATAGCTTATCAGGATAGACATCTATGCACTCCCATAGAAACTGATGACTGAGTCACAGGGGAAGACATCTTGTAGACAAAAAATATTTTTTTTAAAGCCCAACACAACAAGAAGGAGGGAAAGGAATTCAAAGTGCATCCCTCAAATGTGCACAAGGAACAAGACGACAAAACACATTGCCAGAATGTTGTTGCCCCAAAATGTTTAGTAGAATCCTGAGTCGTGTCAAGCAAAATATCAGAAACAATACAGAAAAGGTGATTCCAGTTTTGTATAAAACCTTCCATCCCGAACTCAGATGGTCACCCAGACTCCATAAAGACATTCATGCATCTACAGAAGTTCAGGGAAAAGACATTAAAAATGGCCAAGGGAATAGTTTCTGGGAGGGGGAAGAGAAAGGGAAGGTCCCCATGTGAAGACAGGCTAAAGAGGATGAACTCTTCTGTCTCTAAAAGGGGACATGACCATGTTTCTGAAGCCGCCAAAGGTGCAAGTCGGGGAAACTCATGTCTGTAACCCATGTATTTGAATGGGAAGCTTGGAACCAACAAAAGAGAGTTCCATTTCACCTTGGGCCAGGAACTGTTCTAGATCCTGTGGTTCCAAGAAGTGTCAGTGATAACCTAAAAAAACAAGCCACCATGTTTTAAGTAGATTCATCCCTAATCAGTTACGAAAGAGCCTTCTTCTTTTGTCATATGAAGTGTCCTTTGGAGCAGCAGTCAGAAAGAATTTTACCAGCTCAGTGGAAGAACCAAAGCTTTGCTGTCTTGAGCTTCACTCTCCAATCCTGTAATTTTTCCATGATGATTTTTCTGCCTGCATTGGGCTTTTTAGCCATAATTTCATGTCATTCAAAGAGCATTCCAGTGGGGGAGAGGTGGAATAAAAATGGGCATCTTCTGGTATTGCTTCTATTATGTAGCAGTTCAATTCAAAGGGTGTGAATTTAAACAAGGAAAGAGGTGCGGTGGGGGGAATTAAGGGAAGATTTATTTCCATAGTGGATAAAAAATACAATCAAAAGATGATACTAAATTCTTTTTATATTTTTTATAGACTATGAAATTCAGAGGCAAATCAATGAACTTGAGACTGGAGGTAAAATTCTGAATGAAACTCGTTCATTTGACTGCAAGCTGGGGTGAGTTCGCATTGATATCATCTTGACCCCAGTGAGGTGGGCCCTGGGATCTGGGCTAGGTCACAAACCAAACATCTGTTCCTGAGGAAGGCCCTTAGGTTTCTGCTATGTGCTTTATTCATCAGTAAAATTAGAACAATGCACCCTACAGGGATTAATATATGCCCTACCGGACCCTTGAGAATTTTAAACTGACCCAGACCTATACCAGAATGCTTGGTCTTAGGTCCTAGACCTGTTCTTATTCTAGCTTACCTGCTCTGTGGTCAGAATCTTTGCTTCCTTAAATAGTATACCAGACCTCTACCAGCTTAAACTAGAGACAGAAGAAAGCTAAAATCTGATTATAGGCATGCCTTTTTGTTTATTTAGGTAACTTTGACCCTGATTTTCCTATTTAGAATTTTGAGGATTGAAGCAAAATACTGAAAAAAGCTTAAAAGCCTAGAGTTTGAGCCGGCTTAAAGCTGGAAACATTGTCTGGGGATATAGCTCAGTGGTAGAGAACTTGCCCAGCATGTATGAGGCCCTTTGTTCCATCCCCAGCACCTTAAAAAATTCTGGAAATATTGAAGTCATTTCTTCTTATTTTAAATCATATTTCTAGATAATTCCATTTATTATTATGTTTTCATGAATTCACACAGGTGTCTCCTATGGAAAGCTAAAGAACTTGAATTTGCCTGTATCCCTTATTGGTAGAGGAAACCCTGTGGTGGTCACTTTTCCATTACTGTAACAAATACCTGAGATGATCAATTTATGAAGAGAAAAGGTTTATTTTGGCTCACAGTTATAGTGTGTCGATCCATGATTGGTTGACCCTATTGATACATCATGGTGGGAGTGTATGGTCAAGCAAATCACTGACCTCATGACTGGGAAGAAAAAATGAAAGAGATCCGGAGTCTATAGTCCACTTCAGGGACATGCCTCCAGTGATCTAAAGACCTCCCACTAGGTCCACCTATTAAAGTTTCCACCACCTCCCAGTAGCACCAAACGGGGGAACCACACCTTTTTTTAACACATAGGCCTTTGGGTTCACACAAGACTCAGACCATAGCAAACCCCTCCTATGCATGTAGGCTAGCCGGTGTGCATGCAGTGTTTGTTCAACATTGTCTTCCTTAACTGTTGTAGGTGCACTGTGCCAATGAGAGACAAAGAAGGAAAACAAGACTACAGGTGATTATCCTTATATCAATATACTTACACATTTGGGCTTAGGAGCATATTTCAAATCCATTTGAAGAAGAACACAGTGATCCTGGAGCGTTTTTAGGAATACTTACTACATGATGGAAAATGAAGCAAGACTCCCTATTTTATGTGGATCCTGGGAGAAGAAATTACATTTTCCTGATTTGATAGCCTCAGATTGCCTGGTCTGATCAACTGTGGAAGACCTTGTTCACTCCTGTGTCAGAGCTGTACAGTTGAGCTGAGAGGATAGAAGTCGATGTAGGGGCCTCGGCTATTTTTACTCTTATTACATTCAGTAGCAAATTCTGAAGTTGCTTGAGAAAAAAAAAATGAAAAGAGGTGTGTATGTTAATGGCATTTCCCTTCTAATCTCAATGTTATTTCATTGACAAACAAGTTTGGTTCAGTAGAAAATTTGCAAATAAATCATAAGGATAGGCTTAAAATAAATTGAACTTTTGCTTCTTCCCATTGAGTTTAGCAGATTGCCAAGGTGGAGGCTTGAAGCAGCAGTGTTGTTGAGATGAGCCCACTTCTCCTTTGTGAGTCGTAGGATATATAAGTGCAGATGTTGCTGTCAGTGAGGATCAGATGTAGCCTTTGCCCCAAGGACTCCCATCTGTGTCTGTCAAAGTCAAGGTTGTTTAATTATTGTGCTCTTCTAGGTGCAGCCTGTTTTTCCCAGGAACCCTCTTTGTTCCTCAGTGTTGCTCCCTACTGTATTTATGCTGTTTTCTTGCTGAGCATGGAGTTTGCCTTTTAATTGGGACAGTGGCTTCTGCTCAGTCCCTCAAGTTAGCTGACAGTGAAGCCTCCTTTTGGTTTCCTCTTGCCTTCAGAAATCACACTGATTCATAGCAGAGCTTTAACATTGAATTTTGATGAGTTGCTTGCACTTCTAATCTATTACCTTCAAGCCACCATTTATTCTGCATTCTCCTGCTTTTATATAAACCCTTTGACAATTATGAGCAGAGAGAGAACATCAGTGCTGGAACAGCAGGGAGGGACATCTTTGTTTCATATGCATATATACAGTGGTAGGCTTCCACGTTCTTAAAAAATTAACTTTTAGAGCAATTACAGGTTTACGGCAGAATTGAGTAGAAAGTGCAGCGTTCTCCCACTTACTCACAGTGCCCTGCCCGACACAGTCTCTTCTTACTAACATCTTGCATTTGTATGGTCTCTTTGTTATAGCAAGGAACCAATATTGATACCTTATTATTAACTAAAGTCCATAGTTTACATTAAGGTTTCCTCTCAGTGTGATGGACTCTGTGGGTTTTGACATATGTGTAATACATGTATTCGCCATTACTGAGTCATATGGAATGTTTCACTGCCCTAGAAGTACCTTGTGCTCCCCTGTTCATCCCACCCTTACCTCTTGCTTCCACATTTTATTTAGGCAAAATTCATTCATTTCTTCTCCCACTCAAGAAGGAACAGTCCCCTCCCCCACCTTTGACTTTTCATTATTACACAAATACTGCTAAAAATAGTGTGAATTTAAAAATAGGGGAAAGTCATCTTTCTCCCTAATAAATTGTTCTCAGTTGGTCCCGTTGTTTCCAGCCTGTGTCTTAATGAATGTGTACATGGTCCACAGTTATAAATCAGAATGTGGCTGAGCATTCTGCTTATTTTACTCACCATTGCTTCCTGAGCATGGAGAACGGCAGGCTTGGTGATTTGGGCACTTGGTGAGCACTGTGCAAAGATTTTCCGGGGAAACTGGGAATTGATGTTATAGGACATTAGAAATCGTTTGCAAGTAACATAACATCTGGCACAGAAATATTCCTATCAGTGGTAGATCTGTGGTTCTAATCAATCCAGATACTCCGGATTCCAGTTCCGTCTCCTCTCTCCTCCCAGGTTTATGCCAGAGCCCAACCTGCCTCCCCTGGTACTCTACGATAGCACGACTCTGCCTGCAGGTGCAGACTCTCAGCAAGTGATCAACATTGACCAGATTCGGGACATGCTCCCGGAGCTCCCCAGTGTGACCCGAGAGCAGCTCGTCCAGCAGTATGGGCTGCTGCCGGAGCACAGCTTCACGTTACTGGTAGGTGGTGATCAGAGGCGGAAACGAGCTGGCTGGGCAGGCAGAGGGTGGTGTTCTGAGAGGCCCCTGCATGTGCACTTGGTCGCAAGTGGGCAGGCGTCTTCACTCCTACGATAGACGCCCCTGAGAAGAGTGAGGCACAGTGTCCTTGCTCACTGTCCTTTATGGGACTGCTCCTCCGCACCAGAAGAGAAAACAAATCCCACTTAAGTCATTTCTCCCATGTAGAACTGAGCAGCCGCTCCCAGCAGCCGTGGAGACTTTTTGAAGCCAGTCCAAATGTTATGGATGAGTGTTTTCCCATGTGTCTGCAGGACAAAGGAAAATCAATGTATAGGGTTTCTAGATGTCTAACAGTATCGAACCGTGACAGGGTCTGGCAGGATGTTAGGCTCTCAAAAGTCAGTCGGTTGTTTTACCAATTGTAGAAGAAAACATTTATTCCCCACAAAATGCTGGGAACTGTGACTAAAAGTATCAGTCCTTTGAGGCTTGAGGATGCATCTAATGGGACCAGTAGAGAATCTGACACCATTGAGATCTGCTTAGGGATTTTCCATCCTTTTCAAAGCTACTCGGGCTTTGTGGTTTTCTTTGTTATGGCAACGTTAAAGTGATACAGCATCAGTGAGCAGAGCATTTTGTCACCGTTGTCTTGTCTGTTAGGGAGAAGTGGAAAGTTTTGCGACTGTGGCTCTCAGGGAGTAAGGTATATGCCCCAGTCATCTTTTGGAGCAGCAAAATCTGTGGAAACTGGACTTTTGCTTTTATAAATAACCAATAATAACTATAGGAGGTGGTACGGTATGGCTGTGCATATTTATATCTTTTAATAACAGCACCTAGAGGTTTATAGTAGGGTAGGCAATCAAATGTCTACTGAGCGATTGTTTCTCTTTACCATCCGTAAGTTGGCTCCCTTGAGAGACATCCAGGGTGCCTCACGAGAAGCTCTTTTACTACCAATAAAGATCAGGCACCATCAGTTTCTTGCCAGTACCTTAGGCGGACTTGATCCCTGCCTCCTCCAGGCTGCCCTGCATCTTAGTCATCCATCTGTGGCGGTTCCATCGCTGCGCTTCAGTTGTTCATTAGCGAATCTCCTTGACCATCTCCAGGCAAGCACTGTGCCCGCCTTCCTGTCGCTGAGCACAGAGGAGCACGTCAGCAGACCTAATGCCAGGTCTTTGGCTGAAGCCGTCCGTCAGCTTCCCATAGAGAGCTCCTTTTACCTGAGCCTCATACGGCTCCTGTTCTTCCTGAAGTTAGGTGGCAGTCCCCAGTTTTAGTCTTACACTCCTCCCCTCATCTTCTCACTTGAGTTTCCAGCCCACTTGGAGTAAATGCTGAATTCCAGATCTGCATTTTATTGCTCTTTGCCATCTGTGTGGGGACTGGGAAGACGGGACACAAGGCCACCCAACCCAGGACATCGTTACCTCTCAGAGAGAGGCTTTGACTAGCTGGAGAGGCAGGCCTCTAGGAGTGCGTGATGTGCCGAGGTTTTTGCTTGGCCATTTGCTTGGTTGCTTGAGTATAGAGAAGAAGCCAGCAGATACTGCAGAGGAATCCTTTTGTAGATCAGCCTTCTCCACAAGAGAAGAGAAAGGACCTTTTGGAACCTCCTCTCAGGAGCGCAGCTCTTTCTTCTAAGGCACTGGGTGAAAGTGTGTGTATGTGTATGAGGATATCTCTAGGATCCTCACACTTGGCCCCGATGGGTGTGTTGTGGGGACAGCAGCTGTCTCATCTCCCTGAGCTTCAGTTCTGTGAGGGCACGGGCGTCTCATACTTCCGTTTGTGCCCCCGTCTTCATTCATGGGACCAAAACCTGGTGTCAGCCTTCAGTAAGGTCTTTCCTTAGTGCTGCAACGAGCAAGTCTGCATTTTAATAGTTTAAGGGCCTGTCAAGAGAAACCTACCTACAATTATTTTGTTCAACACTTTATTAGCTTTGCCTAGGTGCAGGTACTGAGATAGGGACAAAGACTGTTTTTAAGATCCTTTTTGGCCTCCTTAGAGTTTATGTATGCATACATAATACAACAGCTAGCCAGCCCACAGGGCAAATTGTGACAGAGCTGATGGGGGCCCCGCGGAGGTGGCGACGACTCAACTGAGACCTGGAGCACGTCAGAAAGAGGTGGTTTGTTTTAGCTGTTTTTGAAAAGAATTATAATGTTTTGGTACCTCAAACACATGCTTATTTTGTAGCTTGCAGGTAATATATTAGGTGATTAGTCTTTTTAAAAAAAAAAAGTGAAAGGCCTAGTACCTGAAATTTCCACGGTGAATGAGAACAGGAGCAGATAGGAACAGACAGAGAATGATTCAGACAAATTGTTTTCCCCAAATGAAGCAGCCTGAGCCCTTTATGACTTCGTAATCATTGGAAGCTGGGTTACTCATAACATTCCCGAAAATGATCTGTTCATGTTTTTCCCTGCCTCCATCAGAAACACAACAGATTGCTGAGAAGGGCAGATGCACAAATCTAATGAACCATCTTTCAATTTAAAGAGTGCCCAGGAGTATTCATTAAATAAATAGCAGTGGTGGAGGTGTGCTTTGCAGGGCCTCGGCTCCGTGCTCCCTGCCTTTGGATTGCTTATTTAATTAATTAATTATATCCCCCCATCCCCACACGATGTGCCTTCCCCGCAAAAAAAAAATCTTCATAATTTAACTCATCTTTAATTTATATTGTCATGTCCATGTGCAGTGAGCACTGAATTGCATATCGTTATCTTTGATTTTTGCACAAGTCTAATAGTATACCTTAGTATCTGCCATGATGTCAGAGGCATGATGGGTGCTCAGCGGCTGGGATGGACAGGGAATGAGCCGGGTATCGCTGCAGTACACAGGAAAATCCTGGGGGAAGTAGTCCTGATGAAGGGATCGATGTTTCCAAAGACCATGCACCTGAACCACCCTGGGACAACCCAGCAAATCATGGGTGACGTGTGTCATCAAACTCTGGGTGAGGAGTTCAGCCATCCCACTACCTATGACCATACACAAGTCACTTGGTCTGACCTTTGTGTTCTGAATTAGTTTCATTGGGACATTAAATCAAATCTACATTCTGGTTTTCTCTCCTACAACCTCATGTGGCTCCCTCACAGAAGAACTATTACTGGTTTTTCTTCTGCTCACATAAATAAATACCTTGCCCACCTAAGATTTCAGTTTATTTAACTAATGTCACTTCCCCATCTTATATCAAACTGTCTTGCGCTCTGACCTCATTTGTAAAGATTAAGGAATAGAAATATGGAAGCTGACAGTTCCCAATAGCCAAACTCTGAAACCAGCCTAGGTAGCATCCAACAGATGAATGGATAAAGAAAATGTGGTACATATACACAGTGGAATATTACTCAGCCATAAAGAAGAATGAAATTATGGCATTTTCCAGTAAGTGGATGGATCTGGAGACTATCATGTTAAGTGAAATAAGCCAGTCCCAAAAAACCAAAGGCTAAATGTTCTCTCTGATGTGCAGATGCTCATACACAAATAAGGAGGGAGGTGTGGGAGAATAGAAGTTCATTGGATTAGACAAAGGGGAAAGAAGGGAGGGAGAAGAGATGGAAATAGGAAAGACAGTAGAATGAATCAGACATCACTTTCCTCTGTTCATATATGAATACACGACCAGTGTAACTCCATATCCTGTACAACCACAAGAATGGGAAATTATATTCCATGTAGGTAGGATACGTCAAAATACACTCTACTACATATATATCCAAAAAGAACCAATAAAAAATAATAAAAAAAAAAAAGAAATGTGGAAGCTGAGATTCAGGTATTTGGATTCTGAAAAATGAGATTCTTCTCACATAATCAGTCCTCCTCTGAGTATATCCAGGAGTAGTTATCAGCATGGTCAGGGTTGTAATCCCATGCATTTTTCTTGGCAAAATCATTCCTGGCTGATGTCCATGAAGCAGCTCTTGTAAACTTCTGTCTTCTTTCCCTCAGGGAATGCAGAGGAACCGTAGCCCTTTGTCTGAGTCTCACATTTGAAAGTCTGCTAGCAAGAGCATGCTCCAGGGTCCCCAGTGTGCCCCTTTCCAGTGTGTCCTTAGGACAGCCCTCTAGGCAGGCATAGGGGAGGAAATGCAGCCTCTTTGGTCAGGTAACTTTCCCCGCCCACATTCACACCAGGCTGACCAGAGGGATCAGGCTCTTTGTTTCTGAGCCTTCCTGTCTGTCTGCACACTGATGTGCTCCGGGGCCAAGTGGAAATAAAGTTTCAGGGTAATGGCTGTTTTGGATCACTTTTGTTTTATTAGTAAAGAAAATAAGTAATAAAAAAAAATGAGGTCAGAGAGCAAGGCAGTTTGATAAAAGACGGGAAGTGACATTAATTAACAGTTAACATTAACAGTTAATTCTCTTACTGTTAATGCTCTATACCATGTTCGTTTCCCGAGGCACAGAGACTGTGGGTTCCTTGAAGATTCTGACCACTCCTGTTGGTTTTTAAATGTCAGACTGCCCTGTAAATAAACATCAAGTGCTGTCTGCTAAATTTAGTGAAAATCGGTCAACTCCCATGAAAAGCAGAAATGATGTCAATTTTCCAAGTGGAAAAATTAAGTCAGAAGAGAAGCAGTGTAAGCTGTTCTCGGCAGCTTTATTTATTTTGTTTCTTAAACAAAATGGCTCCTTCTGTCTGTTTCATCAAGAAGTGTGTCCACCTGGGCCATAAGGTGTGGGGCTTGCAGGATGGTCTTGCCTGATGCCTCGAGTCATTCAGCCTGGCACATAGTAGGCACCTGGTAAGGTCCAGGTGTGTGCTGTCAGGGAACTGGCCGCGTGTGAAGTCAATAGCTAGAAAGATGTGGCCTCATCTTGCTCGGCAGGTTTCATGGAGGAAGTATAGACGGAGCAGCCCGGGTTGGTTTCTTAAGGCCTACCCTTTGCCTGTCCCTCTTATCACATAAGCCTTCAGCGTGGCTGTGTCGTTTTGGTGCTTTCTGAGTAGCCCCACAGGGAGAGGGTTAAAATACTGACAAAGGGACAGATATTCTTGTTTGCAGCTCTAACCTCTGACTCTCAGGAGTTGGGAGGCTCTGCAAGGCTCAACAGAGCCAGTCCCCTCCTCAGCTGAAACGGGAGGATGACTTGCTTACCCCAAAGATACTCCAGTCTCCGTCAAATCTAAAAAAACTAAATACAGTCAGGCAGACTCCCAAGAATATTCTGCCAGAGAGGAGATGAACACCAGCAGCACACAGACATGATGGATGGAGAGTTGTTCACCAGAGGCAGAATTTTAGAAAAATCCAGCCTGGCTCCAAAGGACAATGTGATTGCAAACCCAAGATCAGTAACCTGGGCTGCCGTGTGTGTGTGTGTGTGTGTGTGTGTGTGTGTGTGTGTGTGTGTGTGTGTCTTTATATGCAGCCTCAAGATGCATCATCTTATTTGAACAACTTGATTTTCTCCAGCTGGTTCTTTCCCTTTGCAAGTCATAATGCTTTGTTTCTGACATCATAGAAAAGGTTAAGGTGTCTCCAAGGGACAAAGAAACAGAAAAGCTATCATGACCACAGTTGGTTATCAAATGGATTGTTTTTCAAGACTTTTACTTTAAGTCTCAAATAAGCTTGAAACAGCCTGGTTTGCTTCTGGATGAATTGCCCATGAAGCAATTGCCACAATAAATACCTGCATATCCCTTATGTAGTATTGCTTTAAAGCTAATGGTTTACAATAGTATCTGAAGCCATGTTGACTGATTTTAGACTACCCAGACTCACCAAGGTGCAAAGCAGTCACCTTCTAACTGCCGTTGAAGGAAAATCCATTTGGTCAACATTGCTGTGGCCATATTTTAGCTCCATGCAATTTTCAAAATTGATTTTATTCTTCATTTTATAAATTGCATCTGGAGCTTGCCAGCTTAAGGACGCTTTTACAGTTACTCTCTGTACTAGAAAAATAACCAAAATTTTGTTCTGGTACAGTTGAATAAAAAGAGGCATCTTCTGATTCTACCCCTGCAAAAACAGGTCTCCATTTCTTCCAAATTCAAGTGACGGGGGCCTTCAGATGTGAGGATTCTCTGCTATCTGACCCCCTCAGCAACCTGCCTGTTGTGGACAAAGCAGAGGGGGCAGTGAAGTCCTGAGCCCCCTACCTTGGAGACCTGCAGGCAGTTCTGTCCCCAACCAATCCTGAAGCAGCATTTCTTAGTTATGGAATAATTTCTGATTCAAGACAAATAAAATATGCCACTTCAGGCTTCAGGCAGATCTTGAAGGAGATACGCATATCTACATGGCCGGTGAGCTCCTTGTCAATTTTAATCTGCAGCCAGAAAGCTCCTGTTGAGCAACCCAAGTTCTCCCCCGGCTGACTTGCCTACCCCGGATGACAGTGGTGGCTTGTTTGACAGCGTACTTCGAGGGTCCCATTCTTGCAGATGCAGGCTCGTAACTGTGCAGCGCTGCTGCCAGCTCTCACTGCTTTAATTTTTTGTATTCTGATTATGCAAGAGAAATGCTTATTCTCACATGGGCCTCCCTTTGACTTCTCTCCTAGAGCAAGTGTACCTCCCAAAGTGTAAATTCATTTCCACATTGGCCTAAGTGTTCCCTGCACAGACTGGTGCACTGGATTGACTCAGGATTTGTGTACAACTCGGTTTTGCCAGAAACATGGCACAAGTGAAATTGTTGAGAGCTCTGCTCAGAGTGTAGGATCTCCAGAGCTCTGCTGGAGAACATGGCCCCGGGCTGGGAATCACAGGGACCAAAATAGGACTATCCACCTCTAGTCGTGTGTCCTTGGGATGGCCCAGAGAGCATGCCTTTGGTGTGGGTAGGTCTGTTCAGAGGTTCTGCAGATTCTTGTAGTTTAAAAGTTGCAACTGTGGTTCAGGATTCTTTTGGCTTTCTCCTGAGGGGGGACTGTCACGTGAGAATGCTGCTTTCCAGGCAGCCTTGGGCCAGTTAACTCCCTTTTATTCCCCACTGGAAAGGCCCGTCTCAGTGGTTATTCTGCTTGCAGGAACCCTCCCTGGAAGATTGTCACAGCCCTTGGAAAGGTTCATTCATATCACAGACCAGAGCCGTTGCCAGCCCCCACCACCATCCCCAAAATAATTCCAGACCTTCATCTCCTACAACTTCAACCTTCAGACCTAGAACCATTGCTTTCTCGGCCCTTTTCACTTCATTTCCATCCCCAACTAGCAGTTGGTGTTATTTTCACCGCCACGTTGGTGGGTTTGAGTTTAATTTAGTTTTTCTTATCTTGTAAGAATAACCAAATTCACAGGAATAAGGAGGGAAGGACAGAGCCCCCATGGATGTGTAGATGACAGGCCCCCGACTGTCTTTACAATTGCTCAGCAGCTATTCAAGCCCTCAACCCCTGCCACACAGGGACTGGATGTAATTCCCATTTGTGGCTCCACAAAATGCCATGTTGTGACACATGAGAGCCTTGCCCAGTTAAAACCACCAGCCTTCAGTCTGCAGAGGCAAAACCTCCTGGACAGCCAGCCCCTCTCACCACAGGGGTGACCTGCCCATTTAGGTGCAAGCCTACCACCTGGATTACCCTTATTAGAGGAACCAGAGTGCAGTAGATAAAATAGAGTATGCTTAACATCCGAATTCATGAGAAATTCGGGGATGTGTCTCATTGTGTCAGAAGGTACTTGAGAACTGAGCAGTGTCTAATTTCTCTGGTGCAGTGGCATGGGGGACCTCTGGCCACCTTCCTGTCCCATGGAACCCTAGTGGCAGGGGCTGTAGGTTTGCCACTATCTTCCTCCTTAATATAGGAACTGGAGTGTGTCGTGCCAGGTGGCCTAGGTGTACCTTGGCAAAGGCAAACAGTGAGTTTACCATTTTCTCTTTCCAATTTCTAGGCTAATTGCTGGGGACCTCTGAAGCATCTTTCATAGGTTAATAACCTTTGAACATCTGGCAGGTATCAAAATAATGGAAGGGTGGGGAAGCGCTCTCTTTTGATGAGCTCATTGCCTCTCATCAAGCCTCGCACTGATAGGGGCTCAGTCTCAGTCCCCAGGAAGGCATCGACTGTGTCCTCCTTGCTCAAAGGCAGTGTCACACAAGAACACAAACTGCAGATGTTCAAATTCCTGGCTCTGCTGCTGTCTTGCTGTGTGGCCTCAAGTACATTAGTGCTTCGGTGTCCTCATGTGCAGGAGAGTCCTGATAATCCTCAGCTCACAGGTTGTTGGAATTCACTTACAGGACAGGCCCCTACAATTGTTATCATTGTAACCTTCACCATCAGCAGCCGTCATACACAGCTGCCCACAGGGCTGACTACCAGGTATCTAATAGGTACAGTAGTCTCCCCTTGCCTGTGCTTTCAAGTTTTCAGGTAGCCACTGTCAACCATGGTTCAAAAGTAATTAAATGGAAAATTCCAGAAATAATTTGTATGTTATAAAAAACTTTTCACTATAGGGCTTGAGTTTTGGCTCAGTAGTAGAGTGCTTGCCTTGCATGTGTGAGTCACTGGGTTCAATTCTCGGCTCTGGGTTTGATTCTCAGCACTGCATATAAATAAATAAAAAATAAAGGTCCATTGACAACTAAAAAAAAAATTTAAAAACTTTCATTACAGTATATTATTATAATTGTTTAATTTTATTATTAGTTATTTTTAGTCTTACTGGACCTAATTTATCAATTAGAACTTGTATCATAGATATTTATATGTGGGAGAATACAGGGCTTATTTAGTACTGTCCAGGGTTCAGGAATCGTCTGAGGATCTTGGGACATATCCCCCCCATGGAGAAGGGGAGCGCTATATTTAGTAAATGCTCTCAAGAGCCGTGATCAGCCAGCATCTCTAATCTAGGGTCCCTCATAGGTGCCAAGACACTCCCTGTCACATAACCAGCTGTTTCTTAACTAGTATTTTCTGGGCTTCTTTTTCTTCTCTGAACCTGCCCCTGGGCAGCTGTCTCTATCAGGTTTCATTCTACGTATAAATATAGTCCAGCCTCATTTCTGGACTGTCATCGGGTTCACAGGGTGTGTGACTTAGAATGAGAATTGCAGTTGAGAAATCAGCCTTCATCCTATTCCAACTGGACAGTCATCTAACACTTTGTTGTCTCTGAAGGTAGAAGACAAAGGACAACTTGGGGACAGATTGCTTCCCCTATGCAAGGGTAAACCGAGGCTCATTCCGAGAGCAAGCAGCGAAAGTGAGGTGATCTTCCACTTTGCCTCACCCCCGCATTGACCAGCTGACAGGTCCATTAGTAGGTGAGGGCTCCTGTTATCGTCTGAGAGGTTCACCTGACATCGACTCTGGATGTCATTGAATGCTTTGGGGAATTTGATTGAAATGTGAAAAAGATGCTTTCCAGTCACAGAGCTCGAGACTTCCTGGTATTATGCATAAGACAGGGCCGATTGTCCCTGCTGCACTTCAGCAACCTCTGAGGAACAGCTGGAGTCGTGTGAACCAGGAGATTGACTCACTGGGTGGCTGAAGTTTCAGTTCTGTCCTGGGTAGGACAGATGAGGCTTATGGCTTCAGGGAAGGACACTGAAGGTCCTCTAGTGCAGTGACCTGTCTGCATTGCTCTTAATATGATTTTTATGTAAGGGAATTACCGGTCTGCTGTTTTTCAGAGAAAACCAGATGGTCGCACTGCCATGTTCACCAGGGACTTCTGAGATCTGTGCCAGGCTTATTAGCATTTGCCAGTCTCATCGAAGAACTAACACTAGGAAACCAGAATGCATGTGCGTTTTTCCCTGGAAAGCGGGCTTGGGCTCTGAAGAGCCAAAGCCAGCAGCCCGTGCGCAACTTTTATTGATCCATCATTCTCTGGACAGCTGCAGCACAGCGCAGCCTCCGACAGCCCCACTCCCTGTAGCAGATTTTCACGTCCACTTTAAATTGAGCACTGAAACTGCGAATCCCCCAGTGAAGTACAGTTCCAACTCGGAGAGGCTTCATCACAGCACTGACATGAAAAGACAAACAGAAATCTGACTTGCCATGTTATCCATCCAATAAAAAAACCACCCAAGGGTAGAGGAGTAGATATTCATCACGCCCCAGCCGCTCAGCCAAGCCTGCAAGCTTGAGCACAATATTTCTAGGTGGATTTCTTTCGGGAACCTTTCCTTAGCAAAGCAGAGTTCTCCTCCTAACGGCTCATTTCGCCAGCGGGCCTGCCTGTCTGGGTTCAAACAGAGAACTCTGCCCATTTGATTGGGGCCGGAAAGCAGTTTTCTCTCTCCCCAGTGATTTGCACACCATTGCAGAAGTTTGACTATTTCCCGGAAGCTGAGCTGCACTTCCTCTTCATGTTGCTTGAATTTGCCTTCATCTGCAGTCAAGCCTGGGCTGCCGAGGTGGCCTTTGCCCTGCTTTAGCATGAACAGAATAATAGCTATTGGCTCGAAAGGAGATTCAAGAGACGATTATGGGATTATTCAGCAGGCCCGTCACCAGAGAATTTATCTGGTACAAAGGGCGCATACATTTTTTTTTTATTATGGAATTTCTATTTCAGCACTTGTGCCTGTGTGTATATATTAAAGTTTCTAGTATAACTAAACTTTGAGAGCACTTGTTAGTATTTCTTGTTTCTTCCCGGTATCTTATTTTTCCAGAAAGTTCCTTGCTTAATGATGGGTTCCCTGAAAGGGGAGGAAGTGGAAGCTTTAGCTGCAGTATGAATGTTAAAAAAATAAAATATTTCAAGGAAAGTATAGTTTGACTTGGATTTCAGCAGGTAAGGGAAATCTGTTACTTAAAATGTGTACCCTTTTGCATTTGGAAATTTCAGCCTCCACCACATGAGTCGAGCATGTTTTTATTTTTTATTTTAGGGGCAGTCTTAGCTAAATTTCTGAGTTGTGCTAAATCACTGAGCTGGCGGCCATTAGTATGAAACCTGATGAGTGCCCAGTAACTCTCATGCATAACTGTGGCAATTCCACTATTTAAAGGTCAATGTAGGACATCTAAGAATGAGTGTTTGTGACATGGTGACAGCAGACCCTGATTCCATCCAAGCAGCTACAGTGGCCCAGCGTTGACTTGGCTCTGTGTTAGAACAGCATGGCCCTGGCTCATGCAGCTGACCGTCCAGAGGGGACTACAGTAAAGTCTTCATGAAGCAGCTCTCCATGTCCATTCAATCCTCTGGTGACTTCAAGGAGCACGATGAGAGGCAGGGCCAGCGAGCCTCGCCTGCTCACAGGGCCTGGGAGCCAGCAGCTTCCTCCACTGGTTCTGCGCCTGGCCTGACTGGGTCACGTGCTCATTCCTTCTTGATCTGCTCCATTTCCTACCTTCTTTTCTAGCAATCACTAAGACTCCTAACAGGAGACAGGCCTAGGAAGGAAAAACGGCATTAAACATGTGGGCCCAGTTTGCAGCTCAAGGCTAGAGGCCGCTGGGTGCATGAGTGATGTGAAAGGACAGAAGAGTGTGTCCTAGTGTGTCCTTTACTGTCCTCTAGGCCACATAGTCAGGGCTCTTAAAACACACACGATCGTTCCTTCAAGAAAATGCTGTCCGAATGCAGAGTGGCAGTAGTAGAAGTAGAATTCTTGCCTTTTACTGAAAACGATCAGAATTTTCTGGTGACATCTCAGCATTTAGCAAAGAAAGAGTGAATGTCAGATTTGCCTTAGAATGCTGATCTTTCGTTTTGGGGGAAGGCTTTACATAATTTTTTTTTTTTTTTTAATAGAATGAAGTTGGCCTACTGGAGTTCTTCCAAAATGTGATAAAAGAAACTAGGGCAGAGCCAAAAAAGGTGGCTAGCTGGGTCCTCAACACTTTCCTGGGCTATTTAAAGCAACAGAACCTGACTGTCAGTGAGAGGTGAGTGAGATCTGGGGATTTCTTTTCTTCCTTTATTATGAACTCTGTCTAAAAATAGTTGAAATAGGGCAGGGTGAGTTTTTCCTCTTCCTCTTCTCCCTCAGGCTCTCCTGAAAAGACAACAAACATGGCCTGTATATTCTGAATTCTAAAAATAGTCTCTATCCCATCTGAAAATTCATCTATTTGTTCAGTTCTCCTGACTGTGCACCATGTCCTTTGTACTGTGCTAGGGGCTGGGGCTGGTGGCCTGCAGATGAAAGATGAGGAGTTTGTACACTTGCAGGGGATACAGACCTGTAAGAAAACAGTCACCTCAGTGTGATCCTGTTACTCTAGAGGCAAACGTGGGCTGCCGTGACTGCTAATAACAGGGCCCTGCGTGGGGGCTGCAGAATCATCCAGGGCTTCCCCCAGGTGACACTTGAGCCCAGCCCTGAAGAACTAGTGGGAGTTGCTGGGTAGTGGGAGGGACAGAAGCACTGAACCAAGAAAGCAGTAGCACCATGCTCAGAGGCAGTGGCCATGTACACTCAGGAAACAAGACTACAGAGTGCCTAAGCAGGCAGGACAGAATGGGGGCAAAGCTGGAGAGACAACCACAGGCCACCTGGAAAACTCCTATGCAAAGCCCTAGGGTCACATTGGGGGAGTATGGTGTACATTAGTAAGCTCAGCTGCTGTAACAAAACACTCCAGACTAGGTGGCTTAAATATATTTGTTTCCCACAGTTCTGGAGGTTGGCAGGTCCAAGATCAGGTGTTGTGGGTGGAGAGAGAAAGCTCTGGGTCTCTTCTTATAAGGACAATAATTCCATCTTGGAGGCCTCACCTTCATGACCTCATCTAAACCTAATCACCTCCCAGAGGCTACACCTCCTAATACCATCACATTGGAGATTAGGGTTTATATATCTATATATATATCTATATCTATATCTATCTATATCTATATCTATCTATCTATCTATCTATCTATATCTGTATGTATGTATGGGGGGAGAGGGCATAATCCAGCAGAGTAGAACAGTCTAGAGGCAGAAAGACCAGTTGGAAACATCTTAAAGGAGTGCTAATGAGAAGTGCCCCAGGCCTGAGCCAGGGTGGAGATGGCCCAGCTAAAGTGAGGGGACTGAGCTGGAAGCAGTAACCCCCCAAACAGCGTCACACCTACATTCCTTGCTTGGCCACTTGAGGTAAAATGGGTGACAGTCTTTCTCACTCTTGGTAGAGACAAGGAAAAGGAGTAAGTTCAGAGGGAAGGGCTAGAGGACACCACGATGCACGTAGACATGCTGAGTTTGAGCTGCCTGCAGGACAGACACCCCAGTGGGAGCCAGGAGTCAGTGTGTGTGTGTGTGTGTGGATCATGGCTGATGCGACGTCTGGGAGGGATAAATTTGTGAGTGCTCACTTGTTCGCTATTTAGCACATGTTTGCTGGACTCTGCCTTGTGCACAGTCCCCAGGCAGATGCGGGCCCTGCCCTCGGAGAACTGATAGTTCAGGACCTGGCGACTGTGAAGCAGCAGGCGGTGCTCTGCGAGGGGAAGGAGATCCCGGCTCCACCGAGACCCGAGTGAAGGGTAGCGGAGGAGCCGCGGGTAAGAGTTCTGGTCATGGGGGCCAGCAAGTGTGAACATCGCCAGGCGAGTCTGGGGTGGCCCCCCGGGAGAGGTTGCTAATGCAGGGGAGGTGGACGAGCACTTACAGCACATAAATGGGCAGAGGACAGCCACCAGGGAGGCTGCGGCATGCTGCGGCGGCCGAGGGGGGCAACCTGAGGCTCTGTGGCCTTTGATGAGAAGAACGGCCCAAGGGACAGGAGACTGAGACAAATGGCAGAGAAGTAGAAGGAAAACCAGGGAGAGTTGGTGAGCTGCCCATTTCAAGAAGGAGAAATATAAGCGT
Organism: Marmota marmota marmota; assembly: GCF_001458135.2. Classification (NCBI taxonomy): domain Eukaryota; kingdom Metazoa; phylum Chordata; class Mammalia; order Rodentia; family Sciuridae; genus Marmota; species Marmota marmota. The sequence continues at coordinate 9,338,658 of NW_026000057.1, read as the reverse complement.
CAGGTTTGAGTATAGGAGAGTTCCTTAGGCAAATGGCCCTGCAGGGCCCTGGGGAGGTGGCGCGCAGGCCAGGAGGGTGACGACACCTCAGGGGCATCCCAGGGCCATGGAGAAGTAGAAGGAAGATAGACTCACGTTGATCTGTGATTCCGCAAAGTCATCTGGGCACAGAGGCTGGCCGCACAGGCCATGTGCAGTCTCCTGCTATTGGTTACGTGCCCACGTAGTGGGGTCGGTTCACCTCCTGACCCGGCTCCTTGCCAGCCTGACCATGGATGAGTTCGCTCTGCCCCTCAGTGTCATTCTGTGAAATCAACTCTGATGGGGCCTGCCTCGGAGGATTTTGTGAGGAGAGTGCAGTCTCTGGCCTCAGTTCCCTTACTTTCTTCGCCTTGTTGACAACACAGTCTGCTGAACTCCATGGCATCCGTGGTCTTTCATCCCCATCCTCCCAGGTGTGACCTCTCCACTCAGAAATGCCACTCTACACTGACAGTACGATGGCCACTCAGGCAAGGCAGGATCCATCCAGAATTTATGGAGGAGACACAGCTGTACCAGAGCCTTAAAGGACGGGTAGGGTTTGATGAGCCAGGGGCCCGAGTGTTGCCTGTGGGAGTCAAGGTGTGGGAATGGCAGGGAACTAGCACGAGCAGAACTGAGAAGAGCAGAGGACAGAAGATAGCCAAAAAGTGTGTGTGTGTATGTGTGTGTGTGTGTGTGTGTGTGTGTGTAGATATACAGGCCCCAGCCCAGTCCCACTCCCAAGTCACTGTCATTCTCCTGAAGAGGCCTAGGCTTCTGTGTTTGAAATCTAGGCAGAGTAGGTCACTTCCTGTTTCACATCTACACAGCAAGATGGGACAGAGAGGAGGGAGACTCACACTGTCCCGAGAACCCAGGAAGGCCCCAGGCAGGCGAGGGGCTTGCGTGTACAGAGCAGGTATAAATCCCTCGGCTCTGGAGTCATGGCTGCCGTACTGGGTATACTTCTTGGAGCTGCTGAATTTTAGTCTTGGGAGAAAACTTTGGTAGCAGATTAGGAAACAGAGGCCCTAAGACATAAGGTGACTTCCCTTGGATACATGCCACTCTCCTGACTTTTGCATCAGTTTCTTTATATGTCAGTCTGCTAAACAACCAGTGGCTTCTAAAGGAACTGGAGGATGAATTGTTGAGTAATTTGTTGAGTAGTTTGGAGCCCTGGTTCTGTCTAAGTAAACATTACAGTCATTCCAAACCATGTGAGGAGGAGCTGAAACCAGTGGTAGCCGCTCTGTTTCTGCACAGTTCAAATAACCTTTAGCCAACTGGGTCTGTCTTCTGTTGTTAATGGCATGATACCACAGACTTGGCTCATGGTTCTGGTCCAAGATTAAGTGGCCGCATCTGTGATGGCCTTACTGGCAGATCCTGAAGCCATGGAGGATACCACATGGCAACAGACAGAGCACAAGAAACATCAGACCTATTAATCCATCAGGAAAGCAGAGCCCTGATCACCTCTTAAAGGTCCTACCTATCCCTCCCCTTAGTATCCCTTGATAGACATTAAATTTCAACCCAAGTTTCAGAAGGGACAGTTCATATTCAAACCACAGACACAGAATGTACCAACCTAACCCTGGAGCAAACATTAATTAATGAACAGCCTTGGCCACTAGGACTTATGTTACCAAAACTTAGAGGGGCAGTAGCTAGCTACTATGTCCTACTGACACCCCATCAGGGAACATTCTAGCAATCAAATTTATAGATGCTGATTGTGCAAATTTGCTTTCTTCATATCAAAAGACTGGCATATAAAGAATCCAGTCTTTTCTGAACTTTCTGATTGTTTTTCAGTATGTTACTTTGGGAGGTTATTTAAATTAATAAGAAATTTCAAATTGTTAATAGGTTTGCTTTAGTTAAGAAAGTAGAACTGGGACTGGGGTTGTGGCTCAGGGGTAGGGCAGTAGCCTACCATCTGTGAGGAACTGGGCTCGATCTCAGCACCACATAAAAATTAAAAATAAAGATATTGTGTCCATCTATAACTAAAAAACAAATATTAAAAAAGAAAGAAAAAGTAGAACTATAGTTAAGAAAATGGAAATTGCAAATTGCCTAAGTATTTTGTAGTAAAATCAGGCCAGTGCAGCTGTCTGGTTGTCCAGGTCAGGTGAGTGTCCCAAACTTCAGGTCTACAGTGGGCATGAGTCCTAAGCACTGGGAAAGCAGGGAGGTTTTTGAGCCGAGTAGGGAGTGGTGATGCCAGGAGGTTTAGTCCAGCAGTGTCATGTGGGATGGCTTCCAAGAATGGGCCACAGCCACTGGAAGCATGTTAGATCATTGGGGCTATTGTCACAACACTGTCAAAAATGACAGTTTGGGGAATGCAGGAGGAGGCACGGCTGTAGTTAATGTTTTGAAGATCACTGAGATTTGTCAGTATTGGGCTAAACTTTCAGGGAGTGGGCAGTGAGCTAAGCAAAAATGGCATGACCATCTGCACCAGGTAACCAGAGGCATGGCACTGCCATCATTTGAGACCAAGAGGGTGCTGGTCAGTGGGAGGCTAAGTGTAGCTTGGCAGGCTGGCTGGCGAGTCTGTTTTCACACAGCCTGTGAATAAGAATGGATTTTTTACCTTCTTTAAAAAGGGGGTAGGGCTGGGTGTAGCTCCGTGGTGCATGTGTATTTATCATGCTGGAAGCCCTGGGTTTAATCTCCAACACAAACACACACACACACACACACACACACACACCACGAAAAAAAGGAAGGAAGGAGAACGTGTGTGGCCCACAGATCCTCAAATATTTGCCATCTCGCTTTTTCCAGAAGTTTGCCACCTGGTTTAAAACACATAGTTTGGGTGAGCGTGGGACCTCACAGGAGGCAGGTACAGCAGCAGCAGCATCCCTGGGAACAGATGCGCTTCCCCTTTGCAGACTGAGGGAAGGCCAGGGACCCAGGAAGAGGACCTGGGGGGGTGGGGGGTGGACGGACAGCTGAGGGAGGAGCAGAGGGAGGCCTGGAAGAAGCCAGCTCACAGGGGCTGAGTTTGGGTCGGGGCAGCAGAAGGGAAGGCTGGAGTTTGGCAGCAAGTGAGTGGATGGTTTCTGAGCGGAGCTGCTCAGCAGGCTGGGGTGGACCCCAGTTGATACATGCTTCTGAGGGCACAGAGTAACCAGCAAGGCTAGATCATTATTGGCCAAAATAAGGTAAGAAACCCAGCAGCTCTGGTCGTTTGTGGGCATTTTCAAGATAGGAGAGGTCTGAGCATTTGTGAAGGGTGAGATTATAAAGCCACAGGATGGAGAAAGTACACATCCCAGGAGGAATCCAAATCGTAGGCGTGTGGCAGGCGATGGGGTGGAGAGCATGGGGGGAGGGGCGCTAGGGGCCACTGGCCTTGCATTAGCTGACCTCCCTAGGAAGTGGGAGGTGGGGTGTGTGCAGGGAAGAGGGTGGGCAGGAGACTGTCTGGAGCAGTTGCTGGGTGTGTGGGCACAGGCAGGGCACTGGGGTGCCAGTAGGGTGAACAGCAGCCTCAGTGAGCAGCACACTCCAATCCCAGCATCTTCCTGCAGCAGCTTCTTGAGTCCCATTTCAAAAGAAGCAGAGAAGGGGGGACTCGGGCAGATCAGCTTGGGATCGAGATGGACAGCCATTTCACTAGGGTGGGCCCTGGCTGAAAAGTGGCAGGGTGTCTGCTCTCAGAATCCAAGCTGGACATGAAGTTGGGACCCTAGAAGAACTCAAGGGAATGGATGAGATTGGAAGGTTTGAAAGATCCCGTGTCAAGGGGGAAGACAGTCTGCACAGAGCCTCCACTTCCCACATCAGAGCTTCCCTAGTGGAGACACAGTCACTGTCCGGAAGCCAGTATTAGATCTGACAGCAGCAAATTAGTAGCTTCTCTTTCTGCTGCCATTGGCTTTGAAATATGATGGTCTGTTTAGTTACCTGGGGAGGGGGGGTCTTTCAGGCTTGGTGTGATGGGTACCAATGTTTGTCATCCCCTCATTCTAGTTATGCACTGGCGTACCTGGAATTAGTATAGTAAGCCTTCCATATGTGAGGGTTCAACCAACTGCAGATCAAAAATATTTTGGAAGAAAATTGCATCTCTACTGAATACATACAGACTTTTTTTCTTATCATTATTCCCCAAACAATAGAGTATAGAAACTATTTACGTAGCATTTGCATTGTATTAGCTATACCTAATCTAGAGATGATTCAAAGTATATGGGAAGATGTGCATAGCTTCTGTGCAAACTGTAACGTTTATATAAGGGACCTGAGCGTCCACAGATGTTAGTATCCTTGGGATGGAGTGGGGATGGCAATCCTGAAACCGACCACCTCAGATACCCTATTGGCAGGAAGAATCCTGTGACAAAAATATTATTGACCTACTATGTGTTGAGCATTATGGAACAAAAAGATAATTGGAAAATCCCATGTGCTTTTAGGTCAGTGGAGAGATTTATAGTGTAAATTTATAACCTAACAAATTGAGGTCACTAGATGAATTTCTCTAAGTATTTTCAGTGATTTTGTGTTCTTTTTCTTCCCCATTGCTAACATTTCTGTGTGCTCAGAATTCCTGTGTGGAAATCCTAACCCCTGTGGTGGTGGTATTAGGAAGTAGGGTAAATAAGTGACGTTAGTGCCCTTATAAAATAAGCCCCAGAGAGCTGCCCTGGATGCCTGTGAGGACACTCCTGAGAAGAGGGACTTCACAAGACACCACCTGCTGGTGCCCTGATATCTAGCATCCCTGCCTCCAGAACTGTGAGAAAGAAATCTATTGTTTATAAGCCACCAGGCAATGGTATTGTTATATCAGCCCCGATGAACTGAGATAATTAACCCATATGGGGGTAGAGACCCTATATTTTGCATGCTCTAGAAACCTCAGCCCTTATTGCGGGTCCAGGCACAGTCTCCACTGTAAGATAATTGGCTGCTGTATTTTCTAGGATTGCAGAACATGCAAGCAACCCACATTTTTAGAGAAACCTGATTCCTTTCTACTTGTCAGTAAGATGGGCGGTTGGAAAAGGATAGTGATTTATTTCACAGCCCTATGCCCCTCTTTCTTTTGAGATTTAATCAGCATGGTTCACAGATGTTCCAAACACTAACTTAGTAACACTAGACACTTTCCAAACCTAATTTCCACTTGAAATTACCCTTTATTCATACTTTAGAATGAACAAGCACTTCAGGGCTGACTCTGTGTGTTAGCTGATTTGAATGAACAACCATAACGGTTCCCCTGTATCTGGGTCTGAGACCCGTAAGCCACTCCTGGTTAAGTTGCACTTTACTGGGCTGGAGTTCATGGAAACTGGCATAGGAGCCAAACTCTGGTTCCCTATGTAAGAGCCACAAAGAAATGAACTGTGAATGGTGGAAACCAGGACTTAAATAGTAGGTAAATTTTCAAGTGGCATGTACCTTTCAGAAGCTGTGACTTACGGACATGTTTGTGTGGTGTTTTTAAGTCTCCTCTTGTTTTAAACTAGTCCCCTAATGACCTCAGATAGACGGCATTTCATTAGCCTAGTTGCTGCATATGCCTTAAAATAGAAAACCAGATATTTGTAAAGGAGGCTGTAATTCAGTCTCATCTTTTCAGTCATCTTGACACACCCCTTCACCCTACCCCAAGTGTGAGTTAATGACACGTTGCTGTGTTTCCTTTCCCCCTGACCTTTTGTATCATGGCACCTTGGCAAATAAGTTACATCACAGAAGTGTAGATATAATGGATTTGGGGCCCTTCTGTGTCCAGAAAGCTGTTGTGAATCTGCAGAAGAGAACAGATTATACACAGGGCCCATGAGGACAGGTAGAGCCGTGGCTGGGAGACATTGTGTTCCCCTACAGAAAATCTCTCACAATTATAAGGAATTTATATTTGCATAGAAACAACACAGAAAAGTGGCTTTGTTAGCTGTTTTGTTTGAAGTAATTTTTAGGCCGATCTTTCCGTTGAAAATATTTAATTACTGGATTTTTTCCCCCTTTCTCTTTGTGGTTCATGAATTTTGCAGCCACCTCCTTTTTTTGACTAATTGCACTGAGCAGTTGTCTGTTGCTACAGCTTCTGCCAAACAGCTGTTATTGTTGGGTGGTAAAATAAGCAGAAAAAAACAAAACCAGTCACAAAAATTTGTTATATCCTAAAATACAAAATAAGTAAGTAAAATAAAATAGAGCCCAATTGGCCTGTTATTTTCATTCCGGGGTGTGGTTGTGATTATTTAAACATGTAAGATCGAGCAGTTTGGGTCCTGAATACCCTGACAGTGTGAAATGTGAACTTTCTTTCTCTTTCTCTTCTTGGGGCCACCTAGTCCTGTCACACCCTCTGCACTCGCTGAGCTTCTCGACCTTCTGGAGAGGAAAGCCATTTCTTCATCCGTAGCTAAACAGGTATGTCCACACTTCCAGAAGTTTCTCACTGCTCCACTATCCCAGTAAATGTTTTCTATGAAATCCAGATGCTGTTACTAAGTAGATTTCATAGTGAAAATATTAAAGGCTCGTCATATCAGTGGAGGCTGAAAGGTAGAGAGATCTGGATTGGCCTCCATGTACGACACACGCAGTTTGCTCCTCATCTTTGCTCTTTGGGGGAAAGAGTTATTGCTTGGTCTTGCCCTGAATGTCTCCCTCAAATGTTTGTTTACTTAAAAGGCTGGGCCCTACAGCTCATGGGGGTTGCCAGACCACGGCCTCCCCAGAGCCAAAGGCAGCCTCGGCTCGACCTCCAGCCTGCCTGGTCTTCTCAGGTCCTCACAGCCTCACAAGTCTTAAGCTGCCTCTGGGTCTGCTGCCTGGTAGCCCTCGAGAGTCAGTGCTCAGCAAGGAGGGTGGGGTCCAACTGCCACACATTTGGTAGATGAAATTTTACACATGTGCCCAGGGTGAAAACTCAGAAAAAATAGCTTCGTGTAAGGTGGTTTTCTGCCTCATCTCCACCTTCACTTATCAGCAGGAGGTGTGTGAGTGATTCCTGGAATTCAGAAAACTACAAATAAGTGCCCAGAAAGATAAAGAACTTCTAGGCAGCTGCCTCATCTCAACTTCAGAGATCGCAGCTGTCAATGCTTCAGCCAAAATCCTAATGTTATTTTAATGGTGCCTTTTGCATTTAATATTTATACGCACTGACAGTAGTGGCAGGTTACAAAGTGAGGCTTTGGGGAAGTGGCTGCTTTGGGCTAATTATGAGGCACCATGGAGCATACAGCAGGCTCTCTGCTGTGCAGCTGGAGACAGGAGCTGATAAAGGCTCTGTTAAGCCCCCTCGAGTGAGCCTGTCAACTACAGGGACCCACCATTTAGGAAAGGCTTTGGGTTGCATGGATGTCAGAGGAATACAAATGTTTATGACAATGCTCAGCAGTTGTAGAAAGATTAGATGGCCTGAGGGTAGGAAAAAACTGTGTGTGTGTGTGTGTGTGTGTGTGTGTGTGTGTGTGTTTGTAAGAGCACATGAATTATTGTATCTGAAATGAAGGAGAAAAATATCTTCCCTTCTCCTTCCTGCTCATCCTGCTCCACAAAAAAGAAAAGAAAACAAAAACCTAGGGCAGTGCCTGAGACGTTCCAGTGGGGAGAAATGGAAAATGCTGGAAGGTGTTGACAGCTGGGTTCAGATGTAGATAGAGACAGGCTTGCGTTTTATCCACTTCAGAAATGTTTAAAGAAATTTTGGCTGCTTCTGTGGGGCAATCAAACCCAAATAAAAACCTGTAAGAAAGGTGCTTAGTGTGTGCTACATAAATAAATAAGGGACTCTCCCTTATATGTCATGGCTTTATCTTTTCATTTTCTACTTTTTGTTTTCTGTTTTTAAGGAGCTCATTAAATTTCAGGGGGGAAATAATGTTATTTTGATTATAAGGAATTTAAGTAATGCAGAAAATATAAGATTCTCAAATTCCACTACCATTAGCTACCATTAATATTGGGTGAACATCCTTCCAGGCACCTCCCCTACATATAAACAGGGAGGGAGACAGGGAGGAAGGGAGAGAGGGCAGACAGCTGAAGTTAGGTAATGACTTCCAAAAATTAGAGTTGATAGTGTGCTTTAAGTTTTTTTAATTATTAAGCATACAGGTCATAGGTGTTTTTAACTTATGAAGCTTTTTATTTTTTCTTAACACACATTAACTACACATATTAATGGAATCTATGTGCTATTTCCATACTGCACCAGTCATTTCTAACCACACTTCTGGCACCCCGCCCCCAGCACCTTCCCAGTCCCTTGGAAAGCCTTCATCTGTAGGCAGAAGTGGGACGGCTGGGCCACGTGGCAGATCTGTGTTTAGGCTTATGAGGGCTTCCATACTGTTTCCCACCGTGGCTGTGCTAGTTCACACTCCCATCAGCAGAGGATGAGAGTGCCTTTTGCCCCACGTCCTCACCACTATTTGTTGTGTTTTGGTTTTTGTTCGTTTGTTTTGATTTTCTTTCTTTTTTGTTGTTTTTTTATAATAGCCATTCTATCTGGAATAAGGTGGTTTTCATTGTAGTTTTGATTTCTATTTCCTTGATGGCTAATGATACTGAGTATTTTTAAGTATTTTTATTGGCCAATTATATTTCATCTTTTGAAAAGTGTTTGTTGAGATCATTAGCCCATTTTTAAATTGGATTTCTTCTTTTTCTATGAAGTTTTCTGAGTTCTTTACATATGCTGGATAATGCCATTTGTCAAATGAATAACTGGCAGGTATTTTTTCCTATTCTGTAGGTTTCCTCACTCTCTTGCTATTTCTGTGGCTCCACAGAAGTTTTTTAATTTGATGTAACCCTATTGACTTTTTTGCTTTCTTCCTGTGCTTTTAGGATTCTGTGCAGAAAACCACTTTCAGAACCAATTATGACTCCCCTATGTTTTCTTCTAGTAGTTCCACAGTTTCTAGTCTTCCACTTAGATCCCATTTCAAGTTGATTTGTGTATAGGGTGAGAGAGCAGGTTCAGTTTTCATGTGAATATCCACTTTTTCCCAGCACCATTTGTTCAAGAGGCTGTCCTCTCTCCAGTATGTCGGTGGTGCCTTTGGTGAGCTTCAGTGGCTCTGGATGGGTGGGTCTACTGTGGCATCTCTGTTCTGTCACATTGCTCTGTGGGTCTGCTTTTATGCCAATCTCATACTTTCGTTTTGGTTACTGTGGCTCTGGAGTACGTCTTGAAGTCAGGTACTGCGCTTCTTCCAACTTTTTTCTTTTTCCTAAGATGGCTTTGACTACTCAAGGTCTTCTGTGCTTTCATACGATTTCTTCGATTGTTTTTTCTAATTTTTATGGTTTGGATCTTAAATGTCCCCCAGTGGCTTATGTGTTGGTCCCCAGCTGATGGCACTATTGAGAGGTGTTAGAACCTTTAGGAGGTAGGAGTAAGGGGGAGCTAGTGAAAGGGAGTCCAGTCAGTGGGGACAAGCCCTTGAAAGGGATATTGGGACGCCCAGCCCTTTGCTTTCGCTCTCTTTACTTCCCAGCACCATGAAGTGAGCAGCTCTGCTCCAACACACACTCCTCACCATGATGTTCTGACTCACCACAGGCCCCCAAACACTGGACTGAACCAACTGTGGACTGAAACCCTAAAACAGGAGCCAAGATAAATCTTTCTTCCTTTTTTCTCCTCCATTATTTTGTCCCCTTAACGAAGTTAACACATTTGTTCTATGAAGAGTGCCAGGTATTTTGATGGGAAGTGCCATGTGGGAATGTGAACATTTTAACAATATTAGTTCTTCCCATCGATGAACATGGGTCTTTTCATCATTTAATATCTTCAATTTCTTTCGTCACGTTTTATAATTTCCATTGTAGTAGCCTCTCACTTTTTTCGAGGCTCATTCCATGGTCGACTCTGGGCCAAGGTGAGGCCGAATATCATGGCAGAAGAGTGTGGTGGAGGAAAACAACTCAAGACACGGCACCAGGAAGCAGAGAGAGCTCCATTCACAGGGACGAAATATAAACTCAAAAGGCATGCCCCAGTGACCTACTCCTCCAGCCATACCTTACCTGCCTTCAGTGCCATCCAGTTAACCCACAGAGCTGAATCAATCCACTGATTAAACTCCATAAACCATGAACTTTGGGGGAAACCTCATTGATAAGCCATAGTACTTGGAATATCATTTTGTATCCTTTCACTTTCAGTCTGTGTATCTTTACTTGTGAGGTTCATGCAGGCAGCACATCGTTGGTCTTGTTTTTCTAAATGCCTTCAGCCAGTCTATATCTTTTAATTAAAGAACTTAATCCATTTGCCTTCAAAGTTATTATCGGAACGAACAGACTTGTCTGTCATTCCGTTTGTTTTCCTCTCGTTTTAAATATTCTTTTTTTCTTCTCATTGATCTTTGTGGTTTGATGTTTTACTGTATTGATAATGTTTGATTCTTTTCTATTTCTCTTTTGTGTATCCACTCTTCTAGGGGGACTTTTACATTCTCCTTTTTTATTCTAGTAGTTATCTTTCACTTCTGGATGTGGGACTCCTATAAGCATCTTTTGTAAGGTTGGCCTGGTTGTTAAGAATTCTCTCAGCTTTTACTTATTTTGGAAGGTCTTCTTCCCCCACCTCCCCCTCATTTTTGAAGGATAGCCTTTCTGGATATAATTGTGTTCTTACAGGATTGGAATATTTCAATTATTCCCTCTTGGCTTCTATGGTTTCTGCTGGGAGATCATGTGTAATGGGGCTGCCCTCAAATATGACTCAACACTTTTCACTTGCAGATTTTAAAATTCTTTCTTTGTCCTGCACTTTTTTTTTTTAGAATTTTTTTTTTAATATTTATTTTTTAAGTTTTCGGCGGACACAACATCTTTGTTTGTATGTGGTGCTGAGGATCGAACCCGGGCCTCACGCATGCCTGGTGAGCGCGCTACCGCTTGAGCACATCCCTAGCCCTGTCCTGCACTTTTGATGGTTTGACTATCATATGTTCATGGTCAGGATTTTTTCTGTTCATGAATATTTGGGATTTATTTATATGGGATTCAATTTTGTAAGCCTCCTACACCTGATATCCATGTCTTTCTCAAGATCAGGGAGATTTCTACTGTGATTTCATTGATTAGGTTTTGTACTCCCTTAATCTTTATTTCCTTACCTTTGGATATTTCGGTGATGCAGATGTTTATTTAATGGTATCCTAAAGATTTTGAATGTGCTCTTCATTCTTTGTTTTTTTTTTTTTTTTCCTTTTTTTCTGAATGTGATATTTCCAAAGCCTGTCTTCCGGGTTCAGATATTCTTTCTTCCACTTGGTCTTGTCTGTAGTTGAGGCTTTTTGACTGGAGTTTTTATTTGACTTATTGAACTCTTCATTTCCAAGATGTGTTTGGTTCTCTTTCAAAATCATCATCTTCTTTTTTTTTTCCTGAGTTTCTGATTTATGTTCTGTATTGTCTTCCTCATTTCATTTAACTAAATCTGTATTCTCTTACATCTTATTGGCTTTTTAAAAATCTTTCTTTTGAATTCTTTATTAGACATTTCATCCATTTTGATTTTTTAGGAATATCTCACTAGCAAGTTATGATCTTTTGGAGATCTCATATTGCCATTTCTTTCATATATTTTTGTGCTCATCGCTGTGATTTGTGCCTTTGGTGAATCAGATATCTCTACCACTTTTATGGGATGGCCTTCTTGGTCAGCAGCTTCCTCCTAACGCTGTGTCTTTCGTTGTTGCTGTTTTTGCAGGGTTGGTTTGGGTGGGCACTGTAATGTGCTTCTGTGGCTGTGGGCACAGGGCTTATCATGTCAGCAGGGAGACCCACCACGTCTGAAGACACAAAAAGTAGGGATATTCCAGAAGTTCAGGCAGGTTTGGTGTGGACGGCAGAGTGTGAGGCATGCTCCCCGTGTGGAACTCCCGCAGTGGGCCGTGGCCCCTGCGGGTTGATGGGTCTTCAGACACTGTTGATGTTGGCTCGCCCTGTAATAGTGCAGGTCTGAAGCTCTTGCCCTCTGACTGGGCTATAGCATGGGTCCAGGTGCTTCATGGGGAGAAGTGGTGGCAGGAAGTGTGGCAGCCCCCCCCCCCCCAGTTTTGCTCACACACAGTCCTGATGGCAGTGGGTGGTCAGACAAGCTGCAGCAATGGGAACTGGACCAGCGTGGTGGGTGCAGGAGCTGTGATGTTCCTCTCTGCTGCTCCCGAGGGCATGCCTGCCCAGAAGCAGGACCTCAAACTCCCTCTTGCAGTACACACCTGGGAATGAGCGGTGGGAAGGGCTCTTCTCCCGAGAGCTCTCTTCCAGCTGTAGGTGCTGGCCAGGGAACCAGGGATCTTGGGCCTCCTTGGCTGTGAGCACCCAAGGGCTGGAGGACGACCAGGGCTTTTCACCTTCTAGTTCTTCAGTGGAAATCCCCACTGGAGCAAGCAAGAGTGGGCACAGTGGCACCAGGCAGACTTGCTCTCCAGACCTCCTTGGGGGCTGCACTGCTGCAGCTGGACGACAGCTGGAACCACAGACCTCTTTCCCCGCCCTGTTAGTGTCCAGCGCCTGTGCGGGACTGCCTGGCACTGCCTTCAGTTCTGGTCCCAGCGTAACCTGCAGGCTGCGAGCCTTGGTGGGGGGACTTCCCGGGAGCCGGGATTGCTAGCACCCTGCGGGTCCAGCCCTCTGGGACTCCCACTGTGGAGCCAGCCCCGCTTGCGCTGGGACGTCTGTTTCTTACTGTGCTGCCGTCCCAAGTCTTCAAGTCGACAAGCTTCTGTTTTTCTCCTGTGGGTTTCCAGTGTTCTCCCACAGTACACACAGCCATCTTGAAATCTCATTTGTGTTCGTTTAGTATGTTCACATAGCAGCGCCACCATCACACTGTTCTTTCCAGAACATTCCTATCACCCATAAAAGAAAACCTGTGCTCGTCACTGCATTAGCCCTTCCCCCTGAAACTTACCTGGCTCCCCAGATGTGCCTGTGCTTGATATTTAATATGAGTGGACTCACAGAATAGGTAGGCTTATGTAATCTGGCTCTTCCACTGAACAGTTCATCCATGTTGTGGCATGTGTCTATCCTCCATTCCTTTTTATGGCTAAATAATATTCCATTGTACAAATAAGCCTCCTTTTGTCTAAGTATTCTTCAGTTGATGGACATCCAAGTTGTTTCTACTTTGGGACTCTTATGAATAATGTAGTTTTGAACATTCATGTACATATTTTTGTTTGAACATGTTTTCCAAATTCTTGGGTATGTATATACATGTAGAAATGAAATTTCTGGATCATATGGTAATTGCTTCACTTTTTGGAAGAACTGCGAAATCATTTTCCAAAATGGCTGTGCCATCTTACATTCCCACCTGGGGTGCAGGAGGTTCTGGTTTCTCCACATTCTCACCAGAACTAGTTATGTTATCGTCCATCTTTTTTTATTATAGCCATCCTGGTGGACGGGAGGTGGTCCCACACTCTGTATTTGATTGCGTTTCTCTAATGACCTGGAGTATCTTTTTGTGTCGCATTTTATAGTGTTACTTTTTTAAAAAGAAAAGGTGTCGTAATTAATTTTTCAGAATTTAACCAAAGAATCCAAGTGTGTGTGGGGTTTTAGGAACCTGTGAGCCAGAACAAAAGGCCTCTGGTTCTCCCCGTGACTGGTGTTGCCTCTGATGAAACTGGGAGACGTTCCAGTCGTGACTGGGTGACCAGGGGGTGAGGACGAGTGTTGACTGTGACAAATTCCTGGGGTGACAGATGTGTGGAAAGAATTATCCTGTCCGGAGAACATTCTGAATCCCAGAGGACCTCCTGCTCTGTGTTTTAATCCGTCTCTCTCTGCCTGTCCCTTGCCAACATCATTGCCAATTATTTCTGTCCCCTATACATGTCAACGTACCCTCCTCCCAGGTGTTCCGATGGGGCTTCTGAGGTTTCCAGCCTCACCTGGCACCCTGGGGCCAGGGCAGCTAGAGGTCACTGCCGTGAAGCTGTCCTATTTTTCAGAAACAGAAATAGAAACCCAAAGATTATGTGTCGTGTGCGCAGCCTCCTGGTAACCGCCCACAGAACCAGCCGTGCTCCTCTCACCAGATCTAGGTCTGCGTGTTAAAGTGGCAGGTGGCAGTCCCTGTCTCCTCGTCTAAGGGCAGGGTCAGCTCACCTACAGATAGCATCCCAGGATGTGCTGCTGCTCGTGACTCCGAGGCCCCGGTGAGGTCCAGCTCAGGGAGGCCATGCCACATGTGTGTGTCTCCTTTTGCACACCTGGAAACAGACGCAGGTGACCCACTGTTTGCAGTTCACGTTTCCAGTGAGACTAGGCGAGACTGGGATCCACAGAGGTGGAAATCCCATTAACACACTACCACGAGCAGCTTCCTCTGTGTACTTGGGGTCTGCGTTAGAGAGAAATCACCAAAGTCTCTTCATGTAGAGCGTTACATGTCATGCACCAAAGCTGTGTTCACGATGACGGTGCCTTTTTCACTTTGTGATTCAAATCTTTGCACTTGTCACAGTGCCCTGCCTTCTTAGGGGCGTGGGTTGGTATTTGTGCCTTCCTACAATGAATTCTCACGGTATCTGTCCTTGATCAGGGAGGGGAGCCCTCCTTGCCTCCCCTTTGGGCTGGCCTTTCCTGCTCACCCTGACCTTGGGAGCCCAGGACAGTGGGGGCCTTGGCACTTTCCTTCAGGATACTTTTAAAATAGCTTTAGCTGAAGAAATAATCAGGTGGCAGTTAAGAAAAGTGTGTGAATTCGGTCCCCGGGGGCCCAAGGGCTGAGTCCTACCCCATCTGTCCAGCTGGCGTGTGTGTGTGTGTGTGTGTGTGTGTGTGTGTGTGTGTCCGCGCGCGCGTGTGTGTCTGGACACTTCCCAGCTTCATTGCCACATATTTTTTGATGGCCATTTATTAGCACAGCATGGCGCTAGCAGATCCTTGCGTGTTTGTCTTGGGCGGGCGGCAGCGGGCCTGAGAGCTGTGCTCCTGGCCAGAAACGGTTGACTTGGCCAGCGCTTCTCAGGGTGGGATTGAACCCCACAGAGGCCCGGGATTCATGCTGCAGCAGGAGGCTCTGCAGCCACAGGAGGCCCAGGGGAGCAGACCTGGCCCAGGCGGGACCAGCCCCCTTGGTGACTCCCTCCCCGCTGGCTCCAGCCAGGGCTGAGGACAGGATTGGACAGTTGGCGCCTGCTGTGTCACCCCGGGGTCTGGGCTGTGGTGGTACTTCACTAACTTGTGAGGTCAGTGAACTGACGGGTCTAACTCTGGGAGTGAAGTACACTTTGCCACCAGGCTGCCCGTGCTCCTGGAGGCTGCTGACTGGACAGTCCAGAGCGTCGCTGCTGAACCCCCACACCTCAGGGAGCTGCCAGCCTCTGCATTTAAAGTCACCTGTTCTCTCCGGGTGCCAAGGCACACACGTGTAACCCCAGCTATTTGGGAGACTGAGGCAGGAAGATCGCGAGTTTGAGAACAGCCTGGGCAATTGAGCCCCCATCTCAAAATAAAACTGTTGGAAAAGGCCTGGGGACGTGGCCCGTGGTCGAGGGCTTCCCCAGCATGTGGGAGGCCTGGGTTCATCCCCAGCGCCACAGAATGTGAGCGTACTTGTCCTGCTGGTGTCCTGCTTTTCCATCTGCACGCTGTAGATCAGAAGTGGTCCCCAAGACATCACCACTGCGGTGGTTTTTGTGGCCTCAGCAAATCCAGTCAGCACCTGAGCTCCCAGGTCCCAGCAGCACTAGGTCGCCTCTCTAAGGGGCTGCTTCGGGGTCTCCAGGGCCAGGATGGTGTACGCAGGGACAGACCCGGGAGTGCCCCACGGACTGCAGCCCTGGCGTGAGGAGCAGTCGCCTTGCCTACTGGGCGTCTCCTCCTCACCAGGGGAGGCTGCCATGGGGTTCCTCACAGCCATCTTGTAGGTGGTACTGTGTGGCCAGGGTCTGAGGTCCCGGTCTCTCCTCTGAATGTCGGACATCCAGGAGCAGGTTTTCCTGGAGCAACCAGGGCTGGGTGTCGGTGGCCAGCTCTACCTATAAGGGTCGAAGGTGGCAGCGGGGACCACTGGGGACTGTGATGTGTGTTTTCAGTCATTTTCCATTTGCTGTCTTCAGTGTGGGGCTCTTCCCTGCCCCCTCCTAAAGTCACAGCTCCCTTGGGCCGAGTTTCTGGACTTCACTGCAGCTGCTCCTGCAGCCCACGCACGGCCCCGTCCTCCCCTGCACGTCACTAATTCACTGGACACAGGCAGATCCATCACTGACCCTCTGACTGTGGTCAGCAGCAGTCCTGTGTCTCCACGGCCCTCCTGTGGGAGAAGAGGACATGCCACCTCCCTTGGCACAGTAGGCGCCTGGCTGACCCCAGAGGCCTCTCGTCCCCTCACCGACACAGTGCTTCTGCCTGGGGAGAACTCTGGGCAGTTACCTCATCCAGAGTGGCAGCCAGCCTGCTCCCGGCCAGGGGGCTGGGGGAGGGCCCTTCCCTGGCCAGGCCCCCACAGCTGGGCGTTAACTGAACCCACCTCTCCCTGCCCTGGCTCCACGGGTCACCACAGTGGCAAGTGGAGGCGGAGAAGGCTGAGCCTGGCTTCCGACTGTCCTCCACCGCAGGTGTTCCAGGAGCTGTGGAGGGGCCAGGGGAAGACGGCCGCGCAGATCGTGTCCGAGCAGAAGCTTGACCTGCTGCAGGATCCAGCGGCCCTGGAACAGCTGTGCCTCGCCACCATGGAGGAGCATCCTCAAGTGGTGACTGTCGTAGGGGAGGGGGGAGAGGGTGTTCGCCCGGGGCTGGAGTGGGGGCTGCCCTGCTGGCCAGCACAGGGCCAGCCGGGTCAAGGCCAGACACCTTCCCGCGGCTTCCTGCTGCAGCCCAGAGGCGGCTCCTCGTGAGGGTGGCCCCTTGCATCAGTAAGTCCCTCACTGTTTGTGTCAGCCCTTTAGCTAAGGTCAGAAGAGATGAAATGAGGTGAACCTCCCTTTCCTGTAAGAAAACTCCACCATGGCGCTGACTGTAGGTGGAGTTGTGTTTTGAAGGAGTATCAAGCTCTCCAAGTTCAGCCTCCAGGTTGAACGTGGGTGACACGTGCTGCTCTCCCCCACGGCCCGTGTGCCCAGCTCTGGTTCCCAAGGAGGCCCTCTCAGGGATTAGCCAGCAGGCAGGACTGCAGGAGGGAAGAGCTAGGGAAACACTTTGGCTTTGTGCCTTTAAGAAGTAGGAAGAAAAGCAGAAGAGAAAATTACGTGAAAATTACGGAGAACATCCTTTGACAGGAGCGTGGCTGGAAACCAAGCCATTTTGTGCAAGAGCGCAGCCCCCGCCCAGCTCGCGACAGCTAGAGAGAGCTTCCAGTGGGGGAAAAATTGCTAGCATCTCTCAGAATAATACCCACCCTCCCGTCAAGCTTGCCGGGGACACTAACAGCTCTGTAAAGAGCTCTTGATAAGGAAAATGAGCCTGCACCGGGTCCCGCAATCTCCATCTTCCTGCCTTCTCTGCAGTGACTGATAAGGACACACTTAGTTTCAGACTCGTCCTGCGGCACTTGAGTGCAGACGCGCACACTTGCTGTTGCTGGATGGATGCTGCAGAGCGGGAGGTCAGAGTGGGTGGCCCTGGCACTTGGTGGCTATTTGATAGGAATTTAGCACCTCCTGCCTTCATGTCCCCCGCCACCAGTCCCCAGCGTATGCCCCTCACTCAAATGCCTGGCAGGAGTTGCCGCTTTTTAGATTTGTTTTTTGTTAAGAGAATCTTGTTGGCAGGAAGTGGGGAAGGAGAGTCTCAAGTCCCAGCAACTGGCGACTATCACTACCCTCACCCTGGACTCGGTGATCCACCGCAGACCCCATCCTTGTGTTGTTATGGTGACCCAGAGGAGTGTCCTGGCTCCTGTGGGCCAGCTTCTCGGGCTCTCAGAGGTCACTCATGACCCATCACATGCTTTTCATGTGCACTGTCACAGGAAGCACAGAGCCTAGAACCCCTCACGAGGGTTCCACTCTTTCCTCATGTCATAGGGAGGGGACAGAGAAACTGTGTGTAACTTGCAGCTGACTTAAGCATCGACTGAGGGTTCTCAGGTGTGACCCATTGTCTCCTCTTTTCTGTTTTTAAAGGTGGTGGACGTGAAGAAGGGAAACCCCAGGGCGATCAATAAACTGATCGGCTTGGTCCGGAAAGCCACCCTAAGCCGAGCAGACCCAGCCCTGATAAAGGACATCCTAGAGAAGAGGCTGTGGTCGTGAGGTGTGTTGGGGTCCCTCTGCCCGAGGAGGACGGCGTGGCTGGACAGCCTGTGAAAAGGAGGTCCACGTGTGGAAGGAGCTGGCATCTCAGTCCCTGGCTGGGCCACGCCTTGGAGATGGTAGGCTTGGAGTCACACGCCTGGTGCCTCCGGCAGAAAGTAGCCACGGCCACACCCACTGCCCACAGGCCCCAGCAGCGCGAGGGGGCTGCAGCCTCATGTGGCAATAACACGCTCTGCTGGGCGGAGAGCGGAAGCAGAATAAAAGGCGTGCTGCTGCGCCAGGCCCTCCTCCCCGAACCTCACCTCGCTGTCCCTCAACAGCTGTCCTCGAGCCCAGCATTGCAGAGGCCAGGGATTAATAGTGTCCAAGAGAGACTGCAATTTGGATGTGGTGTATTTAGACCTAAAAACAGGTTAATGAAGACGAAAACAAGAAACAAATCAGTGCCGTGAAATACATTTGATTACGGAAGTCTCGAGACAGGAGGAAGGACATAGCAATCCCATGTTCACTGAGCAAAATGACATTGCACATTCACCTCCCTGGGGATCCCCACGGCAAAGGTCTGAGAATCAAATAAAAAAAAAAAAAACAAGTTTTCAAATAAATTTAATGAATAAAATATATATTGAAATATCAGATAAAAATTAACTTACACTTCAAAGATGTGTAGTTGACAACCGTCCCCCCAACCTCTGACCAAAAAAGAGAAAAGCTGTAACATTGATTTGTTTTGCTTGGAAAGAATAAGATTATAAACTAATAAATCAAAATCTTGACCTTTAACAGTAATTGAGGTGTAGCTGATAGTCCAGTGACAAGGCTGTGTGCGCCCCACCCCCACCCCCGCCCCATTGCTTGAGACGGGAAGGCTGTTGTTCTCTGTTGCCCGGACGTCCCTGTGACCCTTAAATGCCTGGTACCTTGGATCCATGCTTCCTAAAAGACCAGTCTTGCAAATGCTGTTTGGAAAGTACTTGAATGTGACATGAGCACAGGGACAAAACCTTTGGAGGCCCTGATTTTAAAATGAATTCCCTGTCCTACTAAGAACCAAAAGTTACTGGGGAAATGTCACTCCAGGGGCTGCTGGGGAATTAGACCCCCCCCCTCGCCCCGCGCATCGCCACCTGAGCCACGACAGTTCCTGGCCTTCGGACAGGGCTTGGGACTGACGGAGCAGTGAGCAATGCCCTGCCCAGCCAGAAAGGCAAAGGGAGGACACCAGTTGTGTGCTTTTAGACAAGTGAAAAGGAGGTAACGTTTTTTAAAAAAAATATATTTTTTTTAAAAAATTAGTGACTTAGAACAATAAGAATATGTACCTCACCCAGGAAGCATCTACCCACACTCTGTTGCAATACTGAAGTAATTCTCACCAACCTCTCACTCCGTGGGTCCCCAATTCCACACGGGCATGGCTGCTCTGGGGTCTTCATCCGGCAAGACGTTTATTTTATAAGAACTAATGACACTCATTTTATTTCATAAGCTGCATTTTTACCAAAAAGTTCTGACTTCTTGGTGACCAAACCTTACAGAAAGCACTGAAGGATCTTTCCAGACCACTTCAAATCATGGACTTATTTAAATAGGGGCACTGCCAAGTCAGGACACCAAAACTATGACATCAAGGGAAAACTGCCTGTGGACGGGTGACTCCAGGGGAAAGGGCCACAGTTAGGACGTGGGATTTCACAAGGCTAATTTCCATCCAGCTCTGACAATGGACTGTCAGCTTTTGAAAATCAGACTTGGTTGACATCAGCGGTTGGGGGTGGGGGTGGAATCAAAGCACAGCTCTGATTGGAACCCAAGCTACTCGAAAGAGGTGTTTACATAACACCCTAAGAAACGCACGAAGTGCGGCTCCGCTCCTACGCGGGCCTCGGTGAGATGCAATTTTACATTCTTGCCTGAGTGTGAATTTAGACTGGTTCTGTTTGTACCATTTAGGGGAAATCTCATTAAAATGTATGAGCTGGCATGGTAGCTGAAGCCATTGCCATCTGTCACTGGAATCCACACACCTGTAGGTGGGGTGTCTAATGCTGAGGCTCTGACTGGGAGGAGAATGTGCTGGAGAACTGGCTGTCCCCCAGGACAGCCTGAACCAGGTCTGCCTGGTCAGGCCCCAACCATGTGTTCTGGTAATTCCTGGCGCCGGCTGGTTGGTCCTGGTGGGAAGGGGTGATGTTAGCCCCAGCATATAGCACGCGACCTAGCACAGGGAGTGTTCAGTAAAAGTTCATCTAACTTGTGAAAATTTGTCAGGCCCCTTTGTAAAAGAGGCCGCCAACACCTAAGATTTTCAATTCTGGGTCTAGAAGGCAGCTTTTTGTATTCATCTGAGCTCACGCGTCCAAACTGACTTCTGTTCCTCTCAGGGTGTAAATGGAAAAAATTGAGATCGTTACACCTAGGTAAGGACATTTTAGCCGAACCCCCTCCATCCACTTTTGTTTTTGTTTTTTTTTTTTTTTTCTTTTAAGTAGTTATTGCTAATCTGGAAGAAAGCCATGAAATTTCTCAGAGTGAATACCTTCCTCTTCAGCAGCAGGTTAGTTAACTCAATACATACCATGGCCATGACCCACAACTTATGTCATATTTTTCATTTTGGCTGAATTCAGCTGCATCATTTCAAGGACTCCACACAGTGGCTACCAGGGAGAAAAAATGCCCACTGCATGTGGAAGGCATCTTATCTCCCCATTACCAACGGCAGCACGGGGGTGGCTGCTGGGCTGCTCCTGCAGGTTTTAGGGAATGCATTTGTGGATTGTCAGCAGAGCTGACCCTGGATTGGGAGGGTCAATAGGTTGGGAGGCATCTGAATGGAACTATCTCCTTTAGTCGGATGGCTGAAAACCACTGACACCATAGTCCCTCCTTAAAAACATCTGCAGGACAAGAGTCCTAGTTACAGGAGGGCCTTACTTATTCCAATAAAATGTCAGCTGCATACACTCACACAACCTCCGCTCCATGAAATTTATAATCTGGCCTAAGAGCTTCCATCACCTCTGTCAGGTTCTGAGTGATACAGTAAATCTGAGCTCCCCCAGAGATGCCTAAAATGCATATTGAACTCATCTGACGGAATCCTGGTGCTGGCCTTGTGACTGGTGTGGGGGTTTACCACATCTCCACATCTCTGTAAGGCAAGAACGCAACTCACAGCGACCCCTAGGCTAGGAAAGGTCAGCCTGTCTAAAGTCATCAGTCGGAGGGTTCTGAGAGCAAAGGCTAAAGATCTGAAGGCTTCCCCCCACCTTGTCCTCGTTCTTCTTTTCCCTAAGGAACCTCTCTGAAAATCTCGTGCTAAAGCCCTGTTTATCCAGTTAATGAGCTGCCAGCATAATCTGTGCTCCAAAACAAGTAGTGACCTAATAAATGCCTGAACGCAGAGAGGATTTACTGAAGCAAAATTATCTCAAAAACCATTCTTTGTCTTACAAGAGCTTTTTCTGAAGCATTAGGTTTATGATGGTCATTCAAAAAGAATAATAATAATAAAGAATGTCAACTCCATTCTCTTAAAATGTCCCTCACTGATTTGACTTAGGGTGAAGCCTAAAGTGGTTGGACATATTGTTTAAGCTGTTATTTGATGGGGAATTAGCACGTGTGATTTACAGGCTGAAGGCTGAAGCAAGAGACCAGGGTGGCTTCTTAATGACTCAAAGCTGGTGTGACTTAAGGTACCAGAGGACCACTGCTTCAGGGAAAGATAGGACCTCAGAGCTGGCTGAGGTTCACAGCAACCCATACGACACACTGGCCAGGGCCAGTGACTCTGAGTAGCACGTGCAGTCATAGCTGTCCTGCAATAAAGTGTTTCATAAAAATGGCAGGCATGACAGCCACTGCAGTAAATAGAGGGTGGTAATTAGCAATCAAATTGAACTGCCCCTAGAAGAGAACCGGCGCATAGACAGAGAGTCAACAGCACACGGTGAGGGGTCCTACCCCTCCTGGGGCAGTGCTTCCCCACTGAAAGCAACAGACAGACTGACCCAGAATGGGCAGTCCACGCACAGCCTTAAGCCTCCAACAGATCAGGAAATATCCCGCATGACCACTGCAGCCACGGGGATTCAGACATCAACGACAGCTTCCAACCACTGGCTGCCCAGATTACATGGGAAACCCAAATAGACACATATCTTGTTTCTAGATTGTCTCCACAAGAGGACGCTTTCCCGACACCCCAGCCCAGATGCCTTAAAGAAAATCAACTACATCTGACCTAAACAGAAGCCACCTCTGAGGCCTGTGAAAGTACACAATGTGTCCTCCTAACAGTGACATAATTCCAGCCTCAGCCAGTTAAGGTATCTTCCAACACAATGATGAACTAAATGGGTCTAATTTCACCATGCCTCTAAGTGCTGGGGAAGGACTATCTAGTGACACAGAAAGTCTCAGCTCTAGTGAACTCCAGCACCTCCACTTCATGGCTGGGAAACTGTAACTGACCCCCATGAAGCTGTGTTTTAGCCTAAACATAAGCTGGAATTTGTTTAAATTTTTACATTTACCTGGTCATATTCAAAAAATCAATTTTAAATATCCCAGTGGTCTCGCATAATTTGAATCATAAACTCACTCAGTTGAAAACTTGAAATCAGACCCTGAATTATGAATTAAGGCTAATGTCGTGCTGTTCCAGGAATCCCTGACTTGCCGTCCCTGCCCAGGCATCGGGCTAGACACAGCGACGCCAGGCCAGGCTGCACCAAAGGGCTGTGCCCACTCTTTCTCCAACAAGCAGTGATGTGGGGCTTGTCGCAGGAAAGGACCCATGCCCCTGGGCCACATTTTAAAATCTATCTAAAATTTCCTAAAACTCATTACCAAAAAGAAATAGTATTTTAAGGACCTCACCTGTTTTATTTAGAACTGAAATATTCTACTCCACTGCTTTGATTTTTTCCCACCAAGAAGCTCCTCCCCTCACCTGCCTGCTCTCTGTTGTCTTCCTAGAACAAGGTTCACATCTCAACATCTTTCAGGACTTGCTCTTTGTTCGTGGCTCAGGCCTCTGTCGTTTTGCTTCCCACCAGTCTACACCATTCCCCGAATAGCCTATTCCTGGCTATGTCCCTCAGCCACATGGGTTTTCTGATGCTCTATGTCCCAGTCAGTTTTTTTTTTTACTTAATTTTATAAAACCCTGAACACAACCATCTGAAGAACTGCAGCAGATTCACATCCCAGTTTCCAACTGCAAACAGGGAAGGGGGGCGGCATCTCATCATGTAAGTTTGTTTCCATGAGAAGTTTAATTTTCCTGCCCCTCACCCTAGGCTCCAGTCATCTCTGTCCTCCTTTAAAGTAAGTCTGTACATACTGGAAAAATTTTGAAAAGGCACAAAGTCACTCTCTTTCCCAGTGGGCACCTTCCACGGAGGTGGTTGTGGCGTTCTATAATGAAATACAGACTCAAGAGTCAATGCCACCAGCAGAGAGGAATATCAAACCCAAAAGCCAAGAATACCATTTCCAGATGTAGCTTCAGCAGTATGTGACCTGCAGAGTCCAATAATCGGATAAATACTCACGCAAAACAAAGTTCAAGGGTAATAAGTTACAGCTTAAATTCCATCTTTAACTGGTCCTCCTTCTCCACCTTCATTCCTGATGAAGACTTTTGGGCTGTACAAGACACAACTTGGCGTCAGGAGCCAGAGAACCATCGGTTCAAAGCAGCAAACGTGAAGTCAGGATGTGCCATGAACAGCTAACTTTATGTTTTGCTTAGACTAGAAACACTCCCAGCCCGGAGCCTACCAGCTCTCCCAGCCCAGGCCAGATGGCCTCGTGTCTTCTTCCCTGGGGCCACCTCGCCATGTCTCTCAATTCAGAGCTGCTTCAGGATCCCTGTAACACAAAAGGGTGCCCTCTGCTCTGCAGTGACTCTCTCCTCCATTTTCCTTCTATGTAAGGGGCCAGATTAAGACAAATTGGTGCTCTGGAGGCACAACCCCTGGGCCCACAGAGGCCTGCAGGGCTCTGCAGATACCCCCTGAGGGAAGAAAGGGAGTCAGGACTTTCAAGTTCCCTCCAAACAGGCAGAGAGGCTCATCCTTATTTGCGTCTCTCCTGTAGAACTGGGCCCAAAGCAGAGGGGAGTGGGTTTTCACACCTATAAATATCAGCTGTGTATTGTCTCATTTTTAGCCCACAATTACTGTGCATCTCCCTCTTGGTAGTGGCTCAGGGTGGCCGTGGCCCTGAGGACAATCATGCCTCTTGCAGTAGGGCGAGAAGCAGAAAGAAGCTCTAGTGCAGCACAGGGGACCAATCACGAAGCCCCTTACTCACAAGCCAGCATTTCTGTGCAGAGTGAGTCCCAGGCAGATGCTTGGCTTTGCGGGCTCCCTGTGACCTGTGTGCATTTACATCCCAGCTCCCAAAGCAGGCTGCTCGGGGCCCACTTACATCCATAAAGTGCAATGCGTTCGCAAAAGCAAACAATTCAAATAATGACCAGCATCTTTATGGTTCTATTAAGCTTACCCTTATTTTTTGCTTCCCCAACTCCAAACTCCACCCCCCCCTAAAAAAATCCCACTATGGAAGAGCTTCACAAGTTAACATTTGTTTTCATAAAACAATGACAGCTGTCTTCCTGTGTAAGGTATGAGATGCATTTCTTCATCTGCTCCAACTCCTAGAAACTAAGGTCACCGTTTGCATAGGTAGACTTCATTCTGTGCAAATCTTACTAAAGTAAGGCTATCGTCCATGTTCAGGTGGTGTGATCGTGACGATCAACAAAAGCAACAAGAAATAATTCCCTGCATTCCAAATTCTCCCCACCTACACGTGACTTCCCAGGCGGACAGCTGAGACGGGTTTTCCTGCACCATAAGGCAACATATGTTGAGAGGACACAAGTCCTGGAAGTAAAATGCAGAGGGACATATGACATGCCGTGTGACGGAGGTGAGAGGAGCTCCGTCTTTATTCTTCCCTTTTATAAAACGGAAGCCAAACACTGGCAGCAGGAGCATCCATGGGTCGCAGCTGCACCCTCTTCATGTGCTGCCCCAGGGCCGGCCCTCTGCCACGGGGCACCTCTGGGGATCACAGAACCCCAATATTTGCTTTGCTCCATCTGAGCTGCACACGGCATGACTCCAAAGGATGGGAAATGACAACCCCAAGTGGGAGGAAGAACTGAGCAAAGAAAACCCACCAAGGGAGCCATCAGCTCATGAGACTCACATTCCATAGGTGAGGGGGGAGACCCGGCCAGGGAGGAGGCCAGAAGACCCCTCCCCGCAAATCAAGTATCGTCAGGAAATATCAAAGTAGAAGTTTCTGGTAAGCAGCTTTGCATTGAACATTCAGTCTAGACACTCTAACCTTATAAAACAAGAATCTCTATTAAAATAACAATTTTTTAAAAAAAGCTAACAACATGAGTCCTCGAAGTCACCCAGGATCTTGTAGCACAGAATGGAGTGTTCCTGGGCCAGGGCGGCGAGCTCCTTCAGGAACTCGGGGAAGAGGGCGGCGGCCAGCATGGTGTTCCTCACGGGCAGGGGCAGGTTTGGGGGTGCCCCCACCACCTTGGCTCTGTTGGTCAGGAAGGGCTGAAGCACTCTTGGGGGACCTTCCAAAAAGTTCTTGCCACTTCCTGTCCTGGCAGCCTCCTGAATGGGGTCTGTAAACAGAAAGAAAACTGTCATGGGGACGGTGTGTGTCCCTCCCCCTGCCCTCTTCAGTGCGTTTGCAGGGTAGGAGGAGGGGGGTTGTCAAGAGTGCAGTTCCTCCAAAGTCCCAAAGACACAGCACTCCTGGCACACATCTGCCCAGAAGACAATGTCCAGCATACAGCTTGGGATAGGAGATTTTATCCAAAATCCTAAATGAGGATCTAGTGCAGAAATTGTGGCAAGAACAATTGGGTTGGGGTCTGGGATCGTGGCTTAGTGGTAGAGCACTTGCCTGGCATGTATGAGGCGCTGGCTTCAATTCTCAATTAATTAATAAAAAGTATTATGTTCATCTACAACTAAAAATTTTTTTTAATTAAAATTTTAAAAAATAGGTTGGTCAAGATACCTCCCAGCAAGAGTAGTGGCCCACAGCTCTAGCCCCAGCTGAAGGGGGGTGGCTGAAGAGGGATAACTGGTCAAGCCCAGGAGTTCAGGGCCAGCCTGGGCAACACAGCCAGACCCTGTCTCAAAAAGAATATGAGACAGGAACCTGCCTGCTGCCCAGGATGCGGGGCGGGGCCAGGGAAACAGGCCTCTCCTGCCGATGGCATCAGTCGGGTGCAGGACTGGCTTGCCAGGGTGTCTCTTAGGACACCCACTGCTCTCCCAAGCTTCCAGTTGAACTGACTGTCCACCTTCACCAGGGCAGCCCTGGTCACAGGATGCAGGGCCAGCACTCGAGCTCGGTGCTCTCTGCATCTACTGCTCGGCCTCAAGGGCTTCCCAGTGAACCAGTCTCCTCCTGGCCGAGTTCTCCAGCCCTCAGTGCAAGAGGAGAGGGAAGATGCCTTCTGATCACCAGAATAATGGGGAGAACATTGGGATGCTGCAAAGAGCAGCCCAGGAACTCCTGCAGCCACCAGGATCCGGGGCGACACGCAGCTTGGCAGAAGCTGACATTTAAGTAGGGTTTCCAGGGGGTTCTTCTGAGTTTCAGTAAGGCGGGTCTTCATGATATGAGCCCAAGTTCCATCATATGCAAGTGATTTGCATTTTCATACCAACTCAGTTTTACTAATTAAAATGGTTCAACTTCCCTGACTATTTAATTCCTGAACATCTCCAGCCCTCGTATATTTGTAGGAATTATTTATGCCACCTTCTGGCCCCTATCCAAACGGTCTCATTACTCCTTTTAAATCATTATATTCAAGCTCTTCATTATTTTGGCTGCTTTTTAGAATTCAGCTCCATTTTTCAACACTCTTCTCAGAGTGTTGCTTAACTGCAGTACTAAAAATTCTTGACATTTATAGTACTTTCCACATTGCGCTCCTATAGTCTTCAGTGTTAAAAAAAAAATCCTCTGCTTTACTGCTTTAAATATCCTTTTAGATTAAAGCTTATCACGGTTCATGTCATAAAGAACTGGAGAAGCTGTTGAGAATCTGTCTTCCACCACCTTTCAGGAGAGACTCCTACGAGGCTGTCAACACAAGTGTTGAGGTGGCTGAGATCTGTGCCACCCTTGGGGGCCATCCCTCACCGCCCCACCTGGCCTTCAGGCACTGCTGCTTTCCAAAGGGCCCAGTGAAGCCCCTGGGTCTGTGCTGGCCCTCTGCCGGGAACTCCTCCCTCCGCATCTCTCCTCATCCAGATCTTACGAGGCACACGGTGGTTAAGAGCACCGACTGTCATCAGCCGGCTGAGCCGCTCCAGGCAAGCTGCTTTCCACTCTGGACTGTCCCCTCCTTGCTGGCAAGAAGCTCACGTGTTGTTACTGTAAGGATTAATCAAGGACACAGGGCCCACTGGTGACCCTCACTTTGTCACCAGTTCCTGCCCCTGGAGGCCTTCCCTATGCTTCTTCTGCCCATTTTACTGCCCAGCTAAGGCCTGGCTGCTCTTTGGCCCTGATGTCCAGCTCCTGTCAGGCTCCGTGCTTCCCCAGGGCTGGGTCCCCACCTGATGACGCGTCTTTCACGACCTTTAACACCTCCCTCGACATTTGCTGAATGACTGAAGGAAGTGACCAACGTCAGTGCCTGCATACCCCTGATGCTCCCTGGGCCAGCTCGCAGTCCTCTCTCCACCATCCTCATTCAAATTCCCTCCTCTCATCTCCCCTAAAAGGCTTCTGTGGCTTTATTTATCTAGCTTCATCTATGAATAAAAAGTGTCATCGCTAAGGCTTATTTACCCAGCTAGAATTCAAGAATCAAAACTGCCTTTGCTGATGAAGGCAGAGCGTGCCAGCCGGGTGAGGACCAGCCAGGGGCAGTGTCCTTAACAAGGACACCAGCAGCTGGGGCAGACCCAGGCAGGCTCACCACCCCGTGTTGGCTTTTCAGTGTGTCATGAAGCACCAGCGAGCTCCGGAGTCAAAGGCAATCAGACCCGAGTGGCCAACCCTTCCTGGCAACCAGCTCATCCCGAAATGTCTCCCTCTCCTTCTCTATAAATGGGACGTCACCTACCTGCCCGCCTTCCCTTCTAGAGTAAGGGCTCAGTTAAAGGCGTGATGTACAAGGAAAGAGAAGAAACCGACATTGTGGTTGTTCACAGATTTGAGGGGGGAGAGAAGTGCCTGGAGAGTGGCTGCGCCTCCCAGACCATCCTTCCCAAGACTGCACCAAGGCAGCCGGCCACGGAGGCGGCCTGCTCTGCACAGCGTCCTGTTCCTGCTGCTGCAAGAGGAAGTGAGGAGCTGCCAGGAGGCGCAGGGGACCCAGGTGACATGAAGGCAGCTTGGTGCAGGGCCTGAGTTACAGCCCTAGTACGAAGCCTGACAAGCCAGCCCAGCCCCTGAGGCAGAGACAGGGAGGGCAGGTGGGCAGGGCGGTCAGGACAGAAGTGGTTTTGAAACGTGGCCTGAAATGCGAGTCTGAAAAGCCGCCACAGAAGGTGCTCAAGACCAAGACGGGAGTGTCTCAGGAGTTAGGAGGGAACCGTCACCCGTGCAGCTGGGGACAGTGGTGCCAGGCAGAGGCCCTGGCACAGACCCTGGGGACCCTTCCCCAGATTCTAACTGGAAGGTGCTCTGTGTCCCCGTGGGAACAGGACTCCCAGATTCGACTCATTTGCAGGTGATCATGCCCCAGGAAGTGCTACAGAAATCGGCTTTTTAGAAGGGACAGGAAACCATCTCACTCTGAGAGTGTCACTTTGCTAACCTGAAAGAAGTGAGGGAACTAATCTCAAAAACTTCATATAAAAAGAAGTCGGGGCTGGGTTGTGGCTCAGTGGGAGAGCGCTCGCCTAGCACAGATGAGGCATTGGGTTCCATCCTCAGCACCACATAAAAATAAACAAGGAAAGAGAAGAAACTGACACTGTGGTTTTTCACAGATTTGAAGGGGGAGAGAAGGTATAAAAAAAAGTTATTTAAAAAATTTACAATAGCCTAAAAAAAAATAAAATACTTGGGAATCAACCTAACTAAAGAAGTGAAAGACCTCTTCGACGAAAACTATAGAACGTTAAAGAAAGAAAGAAGAACTTAGAAGATAGAAAGATCTACCTTGCTCTTGGATAGGCAGAATTTATATTGTCAAAATGACCATACTACCAAAAGCATTATATAGATTTAATGCAATTCCAATCAAAATCTCAATGACATTCCTCAGAAATAGAAAAAGTAGTCATGACATTCATCTGGAAAAATAAGAGACCCAGAATACCTAAAGCAATCCTTATCAGGAAGAGTTAAGCAGGTGACATCACTATACCAGACCTTAAACTATCCTACAGAGCAACAGTAACAAAAACAGCATGGCATTGGCATCTAAATAGACCTGTAGACTAGTGGTACAGAACAGAGGACACAGAGACTAACCCACATAATTACAGTTATTGTATATTAGACAAAGGCAAAAATACACACTGGAGAAAAGACAGCCTCTTCAACAAATGGTGCTGGGAAAACTGGAAATCAATATGCATCAAAATGAAATTAAACCCCTGTCTCTCACCATGCACAAAACTCAACTCAAAGAGGATCAAGGACCTAGGAATTAAACCAGAGACACTGTGCCTAATAGAAGAAAAAGTAGACCATCATGTCGGATTAGGATTCAACTTCCTTAATAAGATTCCTATAGCACAAGAATTAAAATCAAGAATCTATAAATGGGATGGATTCAAACTAAAAAGCCTCTTCTCAGCAAAAGAAACAATCAGTGTGGTGAATAGAGAGCCTACATTTTGAGAGTAAATCTTTACCTCTCATACATCAGATAGAGCACTAATCTCTAGGATATTTAAAGAACTCAAAAAGATAAACACACACACACAAAAAAAACACAAATAACCCAATCAATAAATGGGCCAAGGAAGTGAACAGACACTTCTCAGAAGAGGACATACAATCAATCAACAAACGTATGAAAAAATGCTCATCATCTCTAGCAATTAGAGAAATGCAAATCAAAACTACTCTAAGATTTCATCTCACTCCAGTCAGAATGGCAGCCATTATGAAGACAAACAACAATAAGTGTTGGTGAGGATGTGGGAAAAGGCACACTCATACATGGCTGGTGGGACTGCAAACTGGTGCAGCCCATATGGAAAGCAGCATGGAGATTCCTTGGAAAACCAGGAAAGGAACCACCATATGACCCAGCCATCCCACTCTTTGGTGTATACCCAAAAGACTTAAAAACAACATACGACAGGGACAAAGCCACATCAATGTTTATAGCAGCTCAATTCACAATAGCTAAACTGTGGAGCCAACCTAGATGCCCTTCAGTAGATGAATGGATAAAGAAAATTGAATATTATTCAGCATTAAAAGAGAATAAAATCATGGCATTTGCAGGTAAAGGGATGGAGTTGGAGAATATAATGCTAAGTGAAGTTAGCCAATCCCAAAAAACCAAATGCTGAATGTTTTCTCTGATGTAAGGAGGCTGACTCATAATGGAGTTGGGGGGGACATGGGAGGATCAGACGAACTCTAGATAGGAAAAAGGGGTGGGAGAAGGGAGGGGGATAGGGCTAGAAAAGATGGTGGAATGAGACAGACTTCATTACCCTTCCATGTATGAATACACGAATGGTGTGAATATACTTTGTGTACAATCGAGATATGAAAAATTGTGCTCTATATGTATAATATGAACTTCAATGCATTCTGTGTCATATATGACAAATTAGAATTTTAAAAAAAGAAGACTTAAAAACAGCATACTACAGGGAAAAAGCCCAGGTGTGAGTGACGCCCACCTGCCCCCCACCCCACACCCCATCATAGGTCAGGCTGTGTGTGCACCTGGCTTCATGAACCGAGCAGGACAGTCTCAAGCACTTGAGCTCCATTATCCGGGCTGACTGCCCAGGCCTTAGATCTGGCTTCTGCACATGGAAATGGAGCTAAGGGGACCTTTCGTGCCCATGGCACAGGGCTGTCTGGCAATAAAAATTGACTGCCTGGGAAAGCACTTGACAAACTGTCAAATACAAACGAAGACTGAGCTTGGGTAAAGAGACAATGTAAGGGGCCTGGAGCCACCTTCTGTCTAGTGGACTGCAGGAAAGACCACAGTTCTTTCTAGCTCTTCCCATCAAGAAGGGGCTTTCGCTCCATTCTTGAATCTGGGAATCCAGAGACTTGCTGCAGCCAGCAGAGAGCAGCAGACTTGACCTGTGTGAGCCTGAGCCCCAGGAGATTATCCACACCCCTGCTCTCACTCGTGGAACCCACTGACCAGCCTGGGCTAACCTGCACCACCCCATCATCCAGCCACCCACCGAGAGCGTCCTAAGTGGGTCCAGGCAAAACCAGCTGCACTGGGCCCGGGTCAGCAGCACACCAGGTACACATGCACACGTACACAATCACAAGCGGCCATTGTAAGCACTGAGTTCTGGTGGCGGTCTGTTACACACAGTGCTGACTGACGTCTCCCACGAGGTGAGTCACCAAGCTAGCTGCCTGCTCGGGAGGAGCACGGCTAGCAGACTGACATCCACGTGTCGAAGAGAGGACACAAGGGCTTCAAGTTCATACTCCCACCAAGCTCTGAGGTCTCCCTTCCCTCCCTGAAGGGCCTGCCTGCTCTTCTCTAAGCCCAACAGCTCAAAGCCTGGCCCCTCGTTCTGCCAGTGGCACCTCGCAGTCCCCTAAGGGCTCATCACCAGCAGGGTTCTGGCAGGGAGAGAACAAATTCTTTATTTGAAAGTCGAGGGAGGGGCTGGCAGAGCACATGTGGCATGCTGGAGGCCCCAGGTTCCATCCCAGCACCCAGACAGACAAAGAGGTCCAGGGATATGGGCCCCATGAGGCAAAGTGACCAAGATCAAGTAGCTACACAGAGGCAGGATCTGACAGTGATACAGAGTTCTGGGTTCTTTTTCAGCTTCTTTTAAAAATTTAAAACTTGCCCTGAATTAAATTTCAGCCTCTCATTCTCAATCTTTTCTCTGATCAGCTGCCTTTAGCCCAGGAGGAAGGGCCTTCCTCTCTCTAGTTCCCTGCCAAAGAAAGCCTGGCTTGTCCACAGGTAGAGGGGAAAGGCCAGGGCAACACTAGGCCTCTCCTACTGTGCTCCCCGGGGCCTGCATCACAGTTCAGAAGATGGCAACAGTCACAAATTTGTCACCCCAGAGCTTAAATCAGGCAAAGCCAGGTGCTCCCAGGCCTGGCTGGCCAGCAGTACCCTTCTCAGCCCTCCTCTGCAGCACCAACATACCACTCAGAGGCTTCCTGCTCTGTCAGGCCCCCTCCCCCGCACCCCCCCACACACCCCTCTGCCAGAGCTGATAAAAAGGTACTGTCCAGAATCTCAGCGCACACCTGTAATCCCAGCGGCTTGGGAGGCTGAGGCAGGAGGATTCAAAGCCAGCCTCAGCAAAAGGGAGACCTAAGCAACTCAGTGTGACCCTGTCTCTAAATAAAATTCAAAATAGGACTGGGGTGTGATTCAGTGGTACAGTGCCCCTGAGTTGAATCCCCAGTGCCTAAAAAAAAAAGAATCTTAGGCTGAGCAGAGACTTTTACTTCTCCCAATTGAAATGAATAGTTTTCACCTTCCAGAATCCTAAATCAATCACATTTATATTTTTAGCTCAAGAGCCTCTGAAAACACAATAAAGAGAACAGACGCCCTCCTCAGGACAGGGCTAGCCAAAAAACGGCCCTGGGAATGCACACCGTGCCTCTTTGTGGCCCGCAGCTGCTATGTGACCTGCTGGGGCCTGACAACCCTGCACATCAGCCCTTCCCTGCACTGCCCTGACAGGAAAAGGAGTGCCCAGCCAGACCCCAGCAGGGCACAGCCAGGGCCAGCAGACCTCCTTTAGGTTTAAGAACACTAAGAGGAGGTTCTTTCCTGTGACATCAAAACAAAAACACCTTCAGAAGCTCCTAGGGCCCTGGGGCCGGAGCAGCTCCCGTGAGCACAAACTAGCATGCAGGCAGCTGGAGGGGCAGTTTGAGGAGGAGGCGGTAGAGAGGGCTGGCTGACCTTTGGTTAGTGCGGCAGGGGTCACATCAGACATGTCCACCCGGAAGAGCAGGTACTGCTGGGCCTGGATGAGGAGGCCTGGGAAGTCTCTCTCCACCGAGGCAAACTGTTCAATCTTGTTTTTCACAGATGCAAGGACCTGTCAAACACATTAACGATGCTAAATGCCCCACAGTGGATCCACTCTCGGTTATCCATACGTCTTTCAGGTACAGCTCTCATTATGGGAACTATTATGATATTAGGCATTTGCTCATTTTTAACTGCCTGGGTGTTCTTGTTAGGGCACCCTCAAAATATCAAACTAAATGAAGCTCTGCAGTTTGTCTGGACTAATCTACACAGCTAGCATAACCGAACAGGGAAGGAAAGCAAATGAAACAGGACAGTGGGATTTTTGAATAATGACAAGATTGTGAGAAAAGAAGCCCACAGATCAGCATCCAGAAAATGTGAGGGCACAGACATACCTGATAGAGAGAGCGCACGCTCGGCTGGAAGACCATGTTGGTGTTGAGCAGGAAGGAACGCAGGAGCGGCTGCGGGTAGCTGGCTAACTGCGTGATGATCCCAATAAGCAGCAAATTAACATGCAGAGAGTTCTCCAGCATGTTCTCCAGCTTTGACAGGACCACGCTGATGAATGGGCCTGTGGGAGGAACACAAGGCTTCAGGGCTGGCTGGCACCTGGGGACGTGGCCCTTCACAATGGGGGCACCACTGGAACCACAGCCCCAGACCACCATGGACCACCAGGTGCAAATCCAGATGGGTCAACATATCCGGGCCTTTTCCTCCCTTAAGATCCAAACAGAAGACAAACCACAACCACAAGAAGACAGAAAACTATGCATAGAACTCGTCTTTCTGACTCCATTTTATATTTTGAAAATTATCAAGGGCCTTGAAACAAAATCAGATGAAAAATTTCATTGTCAAAAAATTAAAATAAGCTTTCCCATGCTGCTTCTGTATTCTCGCGCTGCCAGTGCTCAAAACGTGACATTCATCGTCTCAGGTGGCTGTGCGTGGACCGCAGGGTGTCACGCAAACATCAGAGCCCATTTAAAGCTCTGGAAACAAGAAGCCTTTGTGGGGGGCTGGGGGCGTGGCTGGGTGTAGACTGCTTGGCTAGATGCACGAGGCCCGGCTCTACAAGACAACAGGAACCCTTGGTTGTTGAGAACAGCAAATGCACGTGAAATAATGCCCACCACACAACAGTGCTGAACAGGCCTGGGGTGCCCTGAACCCGCACCCTGAGAGATTCTGCTTCGTCGAGAGATTCTGCTTCATCAGCTGTCGCAATGTCAAACAACAGGAGAAAAGGGGTGAACAAAGGCCTGGGGCTGTGACAGGAGTAGCCCTGGCAACACAGAAGCCACTCCCAACTCTCAGATGAGGAAAAGAAGGCACTCAGTCCTGAGAGAGGGTCTGGTGGGTCACAGATCTTACAAAAGAAAATCCACACGACTACAAAAGCAGCTCATTAAAAAAAAAAAAAAATGTGGCAAAAAAAGAGCTCCTGTTTCTTTGGGTCACTAAAAAATTAATATGCTTTATGTCTGAATTCACTGAAGGCCCAGGGAAAACAAGGAATAAATAAATAAGCCTGGCATTAATAAAAATTACATAAGCATGTTTTAAATTTTTACCATAAAAATGTTCCATTAAGCAAAATCAATGAGACTTTTGTATTTCCCCCAGTGGAGCTATTGATGATGCCACAAAGCCGTGGCATATTTACAGCCAAAGCACACGCCCCTTGATAAATAAACACGCCTTATGAAGACTTCACCACCATTAATGCAAATTGAACAAAAACACTCTTCATCACAAGATGCTTCACTTGGAAGCCCTGGTAGGGTATGAGAGCAAAACCCTTGGCAAGGGAACAAGGTCAGCCCTAAGAGACGGGAATACCAGGCCAGGCACCGTGGCGCACCTCTGTAATCGCAGCGACTCTGGAGGCTGGGCCAGGAGGCTTGCAAGTCTGGGACCAGCCTGGGCAATTTAGGGAGATTTTCCATATCTTGAAATAAAAAGTAAAAGGGCTGGGGATGTAACTTGGTGGTAGAGCCTCCCTGGGATTAATCTTCAGCACAGAAGGGAAGGGGGAAGGGAGGGGAGGGGGACAGGGGAGAGACTCTACAGGGGAATGACGGGTGACTACATACTCCTGTCTGGAGAAATGTCCACAGTCTCTCAAGAGAGTCTCAAAAGCCAGAGGAGGTGCCTTCCTCGCACGTGTCCTGCCAAGCAGCCTCTCTTCTCCATCCCTGGGACGGGGGCAGACTCCTCAGCCACTTTCCGTGGCAGAGGGAGTAGATGGGCCAGGGGGTGGAAGAGCCCCTGGAGAAGCCTACACATCACAACCTGGCGGTCTGCCCAGCGCAGGAGCCCCCTGGCACCCAGTGTGAAGGCTACCAGTGACCTTCCCATCAAGAACCACAGAAACGTCAGCGGGGGCTTCTCGGAAGGCATGCCAGCCCAATTTTGGCTTTGCGGGTGGATCTCCAGGGGGAGGCTGCTGCCCTCAACCCCCAACTCTGGACCATGTCTCCCCACCCATTTTGCCTGCCCCCTGCAGTCTCTGGCTCCATGTCTGTCTCTGTCCAGGTGGTGCAAAAACGAGTCAATGAGGACCTACTTAGGTGGGAAGAGTCTTCTGTAAACATGTCCCCACTGTGATCTCATGACTGATCCCAGACTGCCCATGTCCTCATCCAGCCACCATACAGACATGAAAACTGCTGACCGCCAGTGACCAGGGGAGACCATCTAGACCATCACTACTACAAGTTGGGGAGATACAGCTTGAACCCCACAAACGGGGAGAGTAAGTCTGGAACAGTATCTCATCTGAGTGGCAGATTTGGGCAAGGCCAGAGGATGGCCACACAACCCACCACTGACACTGAGGTCCACTCATGGACAGCAGAGGCAATGCAATGCCTGAGGGACGGCAAAGCACAGACCCCATGGGCCCTGTCAAATCCTACTTTATTCTTAGTTTCTAGCACTTTTTTTTTTTAACTGCTTAGCAAAAAGCAGTTGCCCGGGGAAACTGGTCGTCAGCTGAGATCAGCAGACAGAGCCACATCTCGGAAAGCCACAGGTGTGCGTGGGGGAGGGAGCGGCTGCTGCTTTCCCTGTTCTCCTAGGAGGACAGATAAGCTCCCGCCTCCCAGAGTCTGGCTCCTGAACATCCCACAAAGGCTCCACAAAGGCTCCGGTGTTAAAGGCCTGGTCCCCAGACTGTGACACTACTGGGAGGTGGAGCCATTAGGAGGCTCACCTTAGAGGGAGGAAGTCAGGTCACTGGAACATGCCCTTGAAGGGGAAATGGGGACCTTGGCCCTCCTCCCAGTCACCATGAGGCAAGCAGTTTCCTCCCCAGTGAGCTCCTTGCCATAATGTGCTGCCTTCCCAAAAGTCCAAAAAGCAATGGGGCCAAGCAACTATGGACTGAAACCTCAAAAACTGTGAGCCAAAATAAACCTTTCCTTCTTATTAGTTGATTGTCTCAGGTATTTTATCACAGTAACAGTTAACAAACCACCATAAAATATTTAATTTGTCAGAATGACTAAGACAATTTCCATTGCCTATCCCTGTCATTCAGTTCTCTTCCCTCAAGTATCCTCACCCCGTGCCTCCATCGATCCTGCTCCTTCTGCATTTCCCAAATCAAAGAACAGAGCTGCCATTAGCTCTATTCTCAGCTCTGCAAATTCTAGCTTGGAAACATCTGAACGTAGACCTACACACACACATACACACACACATACACACACACACACACACACACACCACACGGTGCCAGCTCTGCCTTAGGTCAGAGTTTCATCATTTCTTGTCTGAATTCTAGCAACAAATTTTCTATTTTAATAGAGATTAAAATGATCTTTAAAGTGATCATTACATCTATATACAATGGTATAAGGGTATTAAAAAAAAAAAAAAGGCCACCTTCATGGAGGAAACCCCTGTCCCTGTGCCCTGTTAACAGATTTTAGTATATCCTTCCAGAAATGTTTTATGTATATAACAAGATAATAATAGCTAAATTATTGAAAACATTTATTAGGTACCCCCTGTGTGCCAGCCAGTGTTCCCAGGCACTTAATACAACCACCCTAGGAAGCATATTTATTATTTATTCCATATAAAGATAATGCAGAATGCTGAGTGCACTCAGTTAGTAAACAATGGAACCAGAGTTTTAACTCATCTGCGGCCAGCGCTCTTCACCAGCACGCTCTCGCCTCCCAGGTGGACAGTGTGTCCCCCTCCCTCTTCCAGCATGTTTTTCAAACCAGTGGCAGCACTCTGTGCGCTGTCAGGAACTTGCTTTCCCACTAAGGACATGTCCTGGGGACCACGGGACCAGCACGCACACAGCTGTCTCATTCTTCTCAGGGCCACCGACTATTTGATGGCTAAGGGAGTCGCGTCAATAAGCCAATCCTCTGCTGATGGGCATCAGGGTTGCTTCAGGCTTTTTCGATTGTAAACAATGCTGCGGTGAACATCCGTGTAGACACCTCTTGGTGCCCAAGTGTGGCTACAGCCTTGGAAATGTTCCTAGAAACAGTTGCCAGGTCACAGCAGTGGTGACTCCTGAACTCTGACACAAGGATACAGTCTTTCACTGTTCTTCCTGGCACAAATCTGTCCCCACCCTACGGCTCTCTCCACACACCTGCCAGGCTGGCTTGATCCTCACGGCCCTTCCTGGCTTCAACACTTCAAGGGCTTCTCGGTGCAGGGCACCAGTTCCCCTCTTCAGCTTGGCGCAAAGACCCCCAGGCTGCCTCTCCCACTTCCCTGCCCCTCGGACCCCTGCTGTCACACAGGCTCCTCTCCACCCCTCATTTCCTCATCTGTTTCAGCTGGGCGTCCCTCACTCTGCAGCCCCTCCTGGGGAAGCCCTCCCACTGGCCCCCTCAGAGGACAACCAAGTGCATTCCTCACTAGGAGAGCACAGGCCTTCCCCAGCTCTCCTCTCAAAGACTGGATTTTTTCCATTTTGTGTCCATAGCTCCTAAGTTTATAGAACCTGACAAATATTATGGTATCAACAGAAGACTGCTGAATACATGAACAAATAAAATTAGATAAATGGAATGCTGTAGCTTTGTTGGGAAGTGAATTCATTTCAGTGGAAATTGGGACTCCCTGGAGAACACATTTGGAAGTTTGAAAACAAAGCTCTCATATGGAGAAAAGGGGGAGTGTTTTCTGAAGCTGCGTCCGAAGGAGAAAAAGGCAGTTTTAGTTATATTGACCTAGATGTGAAAAACACCATGTTTTCTCAGTTCTCAGGTGCATCATATGTAAAGTGCTGACAAATTTAACAAGTGTTGCATTAGCTTTCTCTCCTAAGCTGGGCTTTGCTTAAGCATCTCCCAGGGATGATGCTCTGGGAGCTGGGGAATGCTGGCATTCTAAAGAACAGCATTTAGAACCAAGGGGGACCCTGACGTCCCATGAAAAGACCACAGGACGAGGCTGGGATTTCTTGGTGGGCGAGAGTGGATGGGACAGGCCTCCAGTGAGAATGGGAGGTGGAAGCTTAACTTCTGTCCTTTCCCTTAAGCTGAGATCTCTGGCTCCCTCCCTTCCTCTTATCAGCTGGGAAACCTGAGATGATCTAATCCTTTTTACTTATGATTGACTGATTGAATTTTAACTAAAACTTGTTCACACTGAAATGTTATCTCAGCTAGAACCTCCAGCCTTATAATTGTGGAATTAGAAGCTTTCTCCTTGTTTAAATAAACCTTCAGGCATCAGTAAACAGATGAATAAATATTGGGGGAGGAGAGAAGAAGAGCCCCTTAAAATTGCATTAAGCCTACTTGGCTGGACCAGAGGGCAATCTGCTGCTGTCATCCATCTCAGGGGACCCTGGAGTAGGTGAAGCACAGCCCCCTGCCCCGCCCCCCCCATGCCTCCCCACTGCCTGGGAAGGAAAAGCATCAGCTGAGACTTCGGGGGCCACCTTCAGGCACAGTAATAAAGCTCCCCACCCCAGGAATGCAGCCAGTCTTCACAGGGCCAAAGGGAGGGCCCAGGGAGCCAGGTCTCAGGGGAATGCCAAGGCCACAGGGCTGGTAAGAGGCTACAGCCAGGACCCACCCACAGGCCTGATTCCAAGGCCACTGCTCTGTGACACTATCTTCTTCCAGCACCACTCCCTGCTACCAAACAACATTTGGGGTCCCACTCCAGCCTCCCTGAGTATAATGGACCCTTCTCACCTGTAGAAATTCCCTTGGCACCACCATTTGCAAGTTCAGATTTTATTGCCTAATAATTAGTGACATTTTCTATCCTAATTCCTCACCCCATGCACTCATCTGCTTCCCATCCTGTCCCTTTTGCCTGGCATGTGATGTCTGCCAGTTGCTGGCAGCGTATCACCCTGCAGATGAGCGACGAGTGCCTACGGGTCTGCTCTCCTTATCTTAGGGTGAAGACCTGCAGTATCTGAATGGACTCCCAAAGGTACAACCCACTTCCCATGACCTCTGATGTGTGTGCACAGCTTCTGTCACTCAGAAATGTTCTGGCACCTTCTGCATGCTGGGGACAGAGCAGAACAAACACTCCAGTGGGCGAGGGTAAGTTTTGAAAAGACACCTATAAACAAATGCCAAGGAGAACTATATATTAGACTAAAGGAACTGGTTTACTGAATACTAAGGCTGGATTCCCCTGTAGCTTAGTCAGTCCTATTACTTTATCACAGACTCATCAAAGGAAGTAAAAGTTAACCCCTAACTTGCTAAATGAACAAGACAATCGTTCTAAGAATGACAAAACAAAACTACGATATTGCTCTTTACAACAATATTTTCACTCCTGTTAGGTAGATGGATAACGCTGCTCACCTTCACCTACCTCACTTTCCTGTTCCAAAATGCACACGGATTCTCAAAAGCTGAACCCACAAAGCAATTTAAGTTGGTCACCTGTGAACGGGGTGCTCTGAGTCCTCACGGCTTGGGGCCTGGCACAGGCCGTCTCCTCTCTCAACCCAAATGGGGAGCGCACAGGCTCGGAAGGAGCTTCCGCCATGAAAGAGTCGAAGTCCTCCTCGTCCTCCTCGAGGTCCTTCTCCGGCTCTTCCTCCTCCTCCCCCTTTTCTCCTTGGCCCTCCTCGCCCCTTCCTTCATGCCCCTTTGAGAGAAGCAAGGGGTCGGGCGGGGCTCCATCAGGCTGGTCCATCAGGCTCTCGGGGCCCGAGTCCAGCTCCCTGATGATCTGGTCATACTGGGCCATGAAATCCTCGCTCCCGGGGCTGACCCCGGCCGGGTCGGGGCTGTGCTCGGCCTCGGGGCCCGGGGCTGCTGCCCCCGAGTCCGACTCCGGGGCGACTTGAGGCTCGCTCTCTTGCTCTGGCTCCTTGGACGCGTCAGGCAGGGGGTCAGCCCTGTCCCTCTGCTCTTCCTCCTCCGCATCGGGCTGGGGGCCGGGCAGGGGGCCGTTGTT
>NW_026000057.1:9180761-9297734 GCF_001458135.2 Marmota marmota marmota | reverse complement strand
GCGGCGTCCTCGGCGGCGTCCTTCTGGGCACAGAGCCGGTACACCATCACGTCGTCCTGGAAGTCCGACTCCTCGATGTAGGGGCCTCTGAAGAGCTGGATGGCGTTCCTCTTCATCTCCTGGATGTGTTTCGGGGGGTCGACGGGGGCTGGGGGGCCGGGAGTCTCCGCCTCGTCGTAAGGCCCGGGGGAGCCCACGTCAGCCCCCGAGGAGATGCCCGTGTCGTAGCTGTCGTCCCACTCCAGCTCCGTCTGGCCCCTGTCCTTGGCTGCGGCCGGCTGGGGCCCCACTGCCCCGAGGTGGGCGGCCGGGCAGGCGCTCTCCTCGGCCGCGCTCTGCAGGAAGGTGTCGGGGCCCGGGGAGTCCCCGTCGTAGAGCGCCGACCAGACGCGGCAGTCCCGCATGCAGCGCAGGATGTTGGAGTGGGCCTCCCACAAGTACTGCAGGTAGCTGACGTCCAGGGCTTTGCCGTACTCCACGATGCAGGCCGCGGGCGCAGGGGGGGGCAGGGGATGCTCCCCGGGCCCTGCAAGAGAGCACAGAGCCGTCAGGACCAGAGCCTGGCCAGTGTGGCAGGAGGGGTGGGCCCACTCAGGCCAAGCTGGTCACCAGCCACTCTAGGTCTAGAGATCTCTGACCAAATGGTTTTGGATAAAAAAAAAAAAAAAAAAATGCCTAGATTTGAAGAAAGACAGACAATGACAGAGAATCTACTCTCTGAGAAGACAGAAATGGCCAGTCGGGTACTGGCGGTAGCCATCCAAAAACTAATATTTGACACCAGTCATTAGAGAAGTAAGAAGGCTAATCAGGGCCGCCTCTAGGTTGAGAGGATTACCTGGTTCACCTAATGGTACCTCCTATAGACTGGGTAATAACTGGTGACTACCTCCTGCAGACTGGGTAATAACTGGTGAGTTTTTACTTTGACTCTAAAGTGAAAGGAATAACCCATAGGTTCAAGGTAACCCATGAATTTGGGAACTGGGTTTTCTGTAGAGAAACCCTGGATTTTAACTCATTCTGCCTTCCTGGGGACTTTTGGGATATGGAAATATACCATATGGTCTCTTTAAGTCAAGTCACACTCACTGGCCCACTCATTTTAAACTGGGAATTCTATCTTACCACATGACCA
Organism: Marmota marmota marmota; assembly: GCF_001458135.2. Lineage (NCBI taxonomy): Eukaryota > Metazoa > Chordata > Mammalia > Rodentia > Sciuridae > Marmota > Marmota marmota. The sequence continues at coordinate 9,296,596 of NW_026000057.1, read as the reverse complement.
CTTTTGATGTTACCAGTTCCAACCTAATTACTGAAACAGTTGTGAAAACATCTGCAATTAAGTTTCCATTTTCCCTTAAAAGAAGAAAAAGACAAGGAAAAACATATTCTACCATGTCTTCACCATCTAGATGCTGCAGTTCTTTATGACTGCTGTGGAAAGTTAGTCCTCTCAACAATCCAGCATGGTGGAGGTTACTTTCCCCACTTACAGCTGGAGAAGTTGAGACTCCGAGATAGAAACACACTCCCCTAACTGGGCCAGGGCCACCATCCAAGTACAGGCAGCCCCACCCCAACCCCCATTCTTCCTTCAATGCCACACTTTCGCAAGCCTCTCCCCCCACCCCCAACAAAGATCTGAATCTCTACTAGACTGGGTGAGGATTGGGCCTTTACAAGTGCACATTTTCAGGTTGTTCAGGTAGAAATGATTCATCTGTACAGCTCTACTGCCAAAAGGGTGGTGTTTGTCTCTTATAAACCTTAAGTAAAAATACATCAAGGGGCTGGGGCTGTAGCTCAGTGGCAGACGCTTGCCTGCACGTGTGAGCCATTGGGTTCGATCCTTGGCGCCACATAAAAATAAACAAATAAAATAAAGGCATGGTGTCCATCTACAACTACAAAACAAAATTTTAAAATACATCAAAAACTGCCACCAGCTATATTTACTGAGCACTTACTACATGCCAGTCTTTTAAGAGTTACTTTAAGTGTCTTAACTCACCTGTCCTTGGAATGACCCTTCAGGGGAGGTTCTATTTCACAGATGAGGAAAAAGGCTTGGAAGGGTTCAGTGATTTGCCCCCAAAAAGTGGTAGAGCCAACACTCAGAACCCTACCTGTGAACCACTGCCCAGTCATTACATTAGCTAACTAAATAGGTATGTGATCCACCCATTAGAGCATTCATCTGGTGTTCACCTGGCCACAAGAAGGGCAACTTAAACCAGAGGCCAGGGACAACTGCCAAGGTGACGACCTGGTGCTTCAGTGAACACTGATTACCAGGTGTCCGTACCCTTGTGAGCCAGAGAAGGAGCCAACTAGTGACACACGAAGGAGCAGGATGTACAAAACCAAGGGATATGGAATCAGAGTCTACTAGCTAGACTTGAACAAGTCAAGTCCTCTCTGAGTTTGTTCTTAATCTATAAAACAGGAACACTGCCTTCTCCAAAGCAGCAAATGGGATCACACACAATCATATGTTTAATCTGAATTTTGAGTTCTGTGGCAAGTTGAGCCACAACATCATTCTTGGAACAACTTGCATAGTAAATTTTTTAAAAAGACATCAATTTTTAAATATGTTTTTAAGAATAACTTTGGAATGAGAAAAATATAAGATATCCACACTATTGTGCCTTACAGAAAAATATATTTAAGGTACAGCCACATAAATTGTTGATTTCTATGTATACACTATATCTTGATTAAAAGACCAAGAATCAGTAAGACAACCTTAATTCCTAAAAACTGCACTTATATCAAATACTTGGATACTTTCTTGGTCAAGAAGCTCAGTTCTTAAACACATGTCACCTAAGAGGACTGTGGCTGGGTGGACAAAACGGCATGATGGGAGGGGATATCAGAACACTGGCTGCAAACACTTAAGTCACCTCCAGGACTGGATCATTTCCTAGTGGTCACAGGACAGGCAGAATGTTCCTGAACTCAGCCGTGTGACCATTAGAGATATACAAATATTTGTCCTCTTGTTACCAGCTGCTGCCAGAGGACCAAGGTTAACAGAGGTGGCCATTTAAATTTAACTGGTACAAAGTGAACTGCAGATGACAAATAGGACATGAGTCTTAAAACTCCTGTGGGTGAGAGCATCTAGGAGAGTCCCTCATATGTCCGTCAGATTAATCAGACAGAGCTGACACCACAAACTGCAAGTTTTATAATAAGATATATATTTAGGGGGTGGGTGCCTGGGATTGAACTCAGGGGCACTTTACCACTGACCTACCATCCCAGCCCCTTTAATTTTTTTGTTTTGAGACAGCGTCTCGCTGAAGTTGCTGAGGCTGGCCTAGAACTTACAGTCCTCCTTCCTCGGCCTCCCAAGTGGCTGGGCTGGGTGTGTGCCACGGCGCCCAGCGATGAGGAGACAACTGACAAACACTCCCCGAGTGGGACACTGTGGGGTTCAGACGAGTACTAGCTCCACCCTCACGACAGCCGTGGCCACACCTGTGACCCTCATTTTGTTGTAGATAGTCACATTTGGACTTTGCCACAAGAAGGGTCACTTAAAACAGAGGCCAGGGACAACTGCCAAGGTGATGACCTGGTGTTTCAGTGAACACTGATGACCAAGCGTCCGTACCCTTGTGAGGCAGAGAAGGAGCCAACTAGTGACTCACGAAGAAACAGGACTCTGTGTTACTCCGCCTGCCTGAGGCCCCAGGCCCCAGGAGAGATGGAACGCAGCATCCTGGGTTAAAGGTCGTCACTAGTGAGTTCCTACCTGAGCCATCATGTGTCCACTTTGACCACAAAATATAATCCCTCTCTTGATTCCCAAGCGTCAGCGTGATCCCGCTGGCGCAGCAGACAGGGGTCAAGGCGAGAAGCTTGGCCGCAGACACAGAGTAGCAGTCTCTTTCCTTCACGGCCCACCTCTGACTGAGCATCATGTGATTGCAGGGGATCAGATACCTGGAAAGACAGACAGAGCTGCATCAGTCCCTGCGATGCCCTGGACCCTGCTGGGACTGAGTCCCAAAGCACCGTCAGCCCTGGTGATGGCAGCCAGGATTCGTCCCCTCCCCACCCCCACCAGGCCACCAGGGCTCACCCACTCCCTGTCCAGGCTGCTCCTCCCGACAGAACCGCCCCTCGCAGAGCATCACAGGCCTTCCCAACTTGACCTCCATGATCTTCCTCCTTGCCCCTGGCCTCTGCACCACCCGAAATTCCCCTGGAGTGTGCTTTTCCTTTCTCTGGCTGACAAATGCCCTGTCACCCTGCAAAGTCCAGCTCCAGGGCCACCCACCCTGAGAAGGCTCCCGGCTCTCTACTCCAGGACGGAGCCGCTCGCTCCCTTCCCTCTGCTCACTGTTGAAGCACCACTGTCGCCTGGTCCACGAGTGCTTCAGGCCTGACTCTTCAACATGATTCACTGCCAGAGCAAGGACCCGCTTCAGCTGTTTGTCCTGCACTCCTGAAAACTTGGGCTCAGAGCAGGCACTGAATGAAGCTGGCCAGCAACCGCTGTGTTACAGTTTGGATGTGAGGTGTCCCCCAAAGCTCACGTGGGAGACAAGGCAAGAAGGTCTGGAGGAGAAATCACCTGGTCAGTGAAGTAACCCCTGATGGGAGCTCTGAGGGTGACTGGAGGCAGGTGGGTGTGGCTGGAGGAGGTGGGCATCGGGCGTGGCTTTGGGGTATGTATTTTGTATTGGCGAGTGGAGTCTCTCTCTTCCTGATCAGCATGTGAGCTGCCACAGTCTTCTGCCAGGATGTCCAGCCTCACTTTGACCCTGAGGAATGGAGCCTGCTGTCTGGATTGAGACCCCCAAATACACTTTTCCTCCTCTAATATTGTTCTGGTTAGGTCTTTTAGTCACAGTTGTGAAAAAGAAAAAAAAAATTAGGAAACTAGGTGATTAGGTGACGGAGAGCATCTTAGTGTGGTTATGAACCTGGAGACAATAAACTGCGCCATCTTCTCTGACGCACCTGGAGCCATTGGTGGGCTTCTTCATGCGTAGAAGGAAGGGTATAAGTGGCTTTCTCTCTTCACAGGGACAGCCACACTGCTGACTTAAACCGAGATGGAGCCCATGGGATAAAGGACCCAAGGCCAGCCACAGCATGAGCAGGAGCCAATCCCCTGAGCTCTCAGGGGACCAGTCACAGCCTTTCCATGAGCCTGAATGGCTTCTGTTTCTGTGCTTAGCTCTGGAGAAAGAGGCCAACAAGCTGTGACTCAGGTTCCCGACTTAGGATATGTCCCAGAGCCTGCAGACTTGGAGCTGTCTCCCTCATCCGCTGAAGATCCAAATGAGGAAACTGGAGTTGATATTAATGACCAGTCCACTGCAGAGTCCGAGTCAAGAGGAAGGCGACTGAATTCCCTTTCATGGTCCTCCTACAGTGAAGGTTTTAAGAATGCTTTCCAGGTATGAAGTGACAAATTTGCCACCTAACCCTCAGCTCCTCCAAAAATCAAACCGCTTCTCACATACTCTAACTTCCTGGTGTAGCTAGGTAAAAGGGGTCCTGTCCCCTATCCCCTGTTCTCTGCCCCGCCCCCCACAAGTCCACACTATCACCAAACCACACCCACCCACCAGTCACTTCTGACATGGTGGCATCTATTTCCGTAAGCTCAGTTCCATGAAAGCTAAAAGCCACAAGAACAAAAAGGGCAGATGGAGGAGGACAGCGTGGGAGAGGGGCAGGCCTGTTCTAACCCCTGGCTTCACGGGGACTCATATCTGAGCCCTACAGGAGGAGCGCTGTCACGGGCAGGAAACGAAGGAGCCTTCTTCCCAAGGATCTCAGCGTATACAGATGCTCAGAGACCAAGAGTGACACAGAAGACAGAGGCATCCTCCCACCTGGGTCTCAACACAGCACAGCTGGGCCCCAGTGGGCACCCCCGGAGGGTGGGCTGCTCCAGCGTGGCAGGAGGGGCCAGGGTACTTGGCAGCACTAACACAAGCGTCAGAGCAGGGGGAAACACACTGGGAGCCGCTGGACACCAAGGTGGGAGGCAGACCTGTCGGAGACCCATGCTGGAACCCTTGCTTGGGGACCCTAAGAGGCGATGACCTATGTTTGCAGGAAGGCAAGATCTGACAAGAGATGGCAGGCGAGAGCCAAGGAAACCTGTCCTGTGGTTGCTGATGTGAATTCTTCCTTACCACAGGCTGGTGGTATTCAGATTACCCAGGATTCACTGTATCCTTATTTTGGTCATTAATTATTTATGGAATAAACTACTTCAATGTTTTTATATACTTCAGGAACTCAATGAGTACTTGCAGCTCAAACCAAACATATTTCCTGATTTAAGTTGATATACACAGATTTCTACTGTTGTTGGAAGTGTTTAAAAAAAAAAAAAAAAGAACACTGGATCAAAGCTAATAAAGCTATTTATCAGATACCACCAGTCAGTAGCTTGAAATTGTTTTAGAATAAAGAGTTACTAGCAATTTGCAACTTTGCAAATACATGCTTGCAGGGGAAACTAAGAATTTTCTTCTGAATAAATCAATTGAAGGGAGATCCCCTGTCGGTTAAAGAGGAGGTTCTATGAAATTGGAAATAGGGGCGTCCATTCAAATGAATAACCTCCCTAGTATTGAAGGTAGTCATTTCACAGGGTCTTTAAAATGAAGGATCCTCACAGAGGAAGGAACAGACAAATGCTACCCAACCCTCTGTCTTTCCATCACTTAGAGGGAAAAATTGGGAATGGAATGAATGCTAGAAACTTCTAAAATGTCAAATATCAAAACAAAGTGGCTGTCCATAGCAGAAAGCTCACATAAGCACTTAGCGTAGGTATCTGTCATCACTTTATCTTATTTGTATTTAAATTCAGAAAGATGTAAAACTAGTCAGAGATTAGTTATTGACTTTAGACGTCCAGATGACTTGAACCCATCTCCCATCACAGTAGGGAAAAAAATGTCCACATTGTCCTCTCGGTTTTCGTTAATTCTCCAACCCTGGGTCCACTTCCTTTGTTCCTGGATATCACTCATTAAAATAAACCATCACTTCTGTCACGAGCCAATGACAGGAATGGTGACAAAGCACACATCCTGCTTATTGCTACACTGATGAGAAAAACAAAACAAAGCAGTGACATACAGCAAGGTGAGCAAGGCGCTTCTCCTGAGATGACAGTCATCCCAGACCGCACCATAGGAACAGAGGGCTCAGAGAGAGTCGGCCTGGCCACGGCTCTACTCCTCCTCCCCGGCGCCTGCCTCACTCCTGCCTTCCCCGGCTGCACATCCCAACAACGGGAAGAGGGCAGCATTCCTCAGGTGCACACGCGGCCTCTCTCCAAGCACAACAGCTGCTACGGGAACCTAACGGTGACGTGGTGCACACGGGCATTTCTGGAAGGAAATGCCAACCAGGATACTCAGAAACAGCATTCAGGTGTCTATCAATTAAATTTTCACCTAAACTGGGGACGTTCCAGGAATACAGGGGCAAATCTGTCACCTCACTGCTTGTCAGCATTGCCTGTCTGTCCTTGGCCTATCACATGTCACTTCCAAGGAGGTGGGTGACTTCTTGGTTATCTGCTCACTAAAATATCCTCTCCTGGGGTGTCTTATTTCCACTTGCTTTTCTGATACCTTGTCAAATGAGAGAAACTTGTATCTGTTACGAATGGAATATCACTCTGAAGTGTCAATGTATAAGAGCATTTGAGTTGCAATAGAAAGTGACATAAGGTTATCATTTATTTATCACATAATAAATAACTTCATTAAAAAGCATTCATACAATCTTTACTGCTCTAGGGCCTCTGTGAACTCTGAGTTTGCCATGAACGTTTGAAAGACAGTAATGGTAGCAAAAAAAAAAAAAAGGATGGGTTATAAATCTATTTTTTTATGTCCTTTAAAGTTTACATGACTAGAAGAATAGAGTTTTCATTGTTCTTGCTTTGGAGACATTCTAAATGAGAGAAGATAACTGCTTTCATAAGTTTAAGGTTAAACTTTCTAAAGAATTCCCTCCCTAAATTTGTATAATATTTCACAGCACTTTAAAATATTTTCACATGTATCACCACACATGATCTTCACAACCTTATGAGGCAGCACATTCCAAAACCAGAACAGGTCAGAGCAAAAGAGCAGTTCAGAGGAAGGAGACCAGGAACAATGGCCTCTTGTGTGCGTCTTTTCCCTCTCTCTCTCCATGAATTCCCCCAGCAGTGCAGGAAAATTAGACATACAGGAGCCAGGGCTGGAGTTGTGGCTCAGTGGTAGAGCACATGCACTGAGTTCCTTCCTCCACACCACATAAAAATAAATAAATAAAGGTATTATGCCCACATACAACTAAAAAACTATTAAAAGAAATAGAGGAACCATTCAATCAAGACAACCATATCGGGACTGGGGGTGTAGCTCAGTGGCAGAGCACTTGCCTATCATGCAAAAGGCCCTGATTATCCTTAGTACCACCAAAAAAAAGAACAACTATATTATGGTATTATGATCTCCATCATCCTCATTAAAGAAGGAGAGAGAGGAGGAGGAGGAAGGAGCCAGCTCAGGTCCAGCCTTTGGTGCATTACACCATCAAGAACTTTGACAACATGCCCTGCAGGCACTTTCTGGGAAATTACTTGTTCTTACCCTCTATGGAAATGACTAGCCCAGACTTGGACACATTCCTATTTCAAACATGAGCTGGTTTCTCCATCTTCATAAGGTACATGTCTTGGTCCCAGAAGCCGCCTTGGCTAATGCCATCTCTGAGGACAGTTTTTAATACTACAAGTAAGGCTTTAGAAGCAGAGAAAAGGTGATCAGAGCTCGCCTTGTAAAGGTCACTGAATGGCCAGCAAGCAACCCTGCCATCACCTGGGCCAAAGCCGTCCTGACCCACATGGCTGACCCACAGTGGAGACGCTCTAGCCTCTGGACAGGGGCCAGGCTTCCAGGTACACTGAAGAGCCAGCTGCTCTTCCTGCCATCAAAGAAGCAGTATTTAAGCATTTGACATTAAAATACAAGCCAGTTCTACCACCTAGGAGTAAAAGCCTGGTTTTTGGCAATAAGAGACTTCAAGAGATTGCTCTTCTGGATTCCCTCCAGGCCTGGTTAAAGCTTCCATCGCGTCAGTGGAGACCTGTTGGGACTCAAGTCATCCTTTCAGGACAGACTACCCAGGGCGCCACTGTATGACAGGATTTGTTCTCTGCTAATGCCTTAAGATTAGTTACTGATGACCTGATCTCAACCCTAAAAAGTTCAAAAACATTTTTTACTTAAAAATCTAATAGGTAAAACTCTCCCATAAAGCGGCACCTCCATGAGGCCCCCCACAACACACAGCTACCAACTTTTCTGGACTCATCATTTAACCGCTCCCTTCTGCTCTGCACCAGCTTTCAGTTGATTCTGGAGCTTATCAGGGTCTTGGAATCCTCAGGAGGTGTTGGAACAGCTTTCTGGGTCCTACCCCACAGCTTCTGAGTTGGGAGAATCTGGGAGGAGACTGAGAACTTGCATTCCTGACCAGCTCCAGGGGTACCGCTGCTGCTGCTGCTGCTGTTCTTCCAGGATCAACCCCCCCTTAATTTTCCCAAGATACCTATTTGTAAATGCTGTGACATCCACCCTAAATGCCTTCTCCTCCGTACTCTCCACTCCAATCATGACCAATGTGAACTAAGGAAAGCCCAGGGCTACTCCCTCTTCCCTGCTCTCTGCTTCATCCACCCTTACTCTGAAGGACGGGCAAGTGAGGGTCAGGAAGTCCTGTGAGGAAGGAGAAGGGGGTGGCCGGCTGAGGGATGCTGGCTCTCTCTTCCATTCTAACCACAGCAAGGGAGTGTCAGCACAAACCCTGACCAACTCTCCTCAGGAGCATCTCCCAGCCCTGGCCCTCACTCCCCTCTCGGCTTTGGGGCAACTTTCTATCTATCTCTGTTGCTGGTACTGCTGGGATGGGTCTCACTCAAGGAGTCAATCCCAAGATTCAGGATCTGGGTTCAGAGAAGAGGAGGAAGAGCAGCATGGGGTAGCCTGGGGTGTTATAGATTTATGCACTGGGGTGTGGGGTGGAACCCCTACACAAAAGCAGATGCTTCCCTTGAGGACTAGAGAAGAGCTTGGCTGGGCCAAGGTAAGACTTGGTGCCAATGAGTCTCCTACCTGCATCACCAAATCAAGCATCTCAGTAGCAGTCTGTTCTGACTCCCAATACCCACCAACCACTAGTGAACTCTTTCCACCTGTACTGAGGGCCATCTGGGCCACCTTGAGGAGAAGTCCTGTTAGCTCAGCTGCTCCCACACCTCCCTCCCTGCAGAGTTGCACATGGAAAATGCTGATTAAATATTTATGGAATTTAATTGAAACATGATCACAGATCTGATAGTGCACACTAGATGTGTACCACTACCAAAGAAAAAGCCAAATTGTATTCAACAGCTTTTCATCTTTGGGATAGTTGTTTTTAATAACAAAGATCCCTAATAAGCATACTTCAGGAGAAAGAACTTCAACCACCATGCCAAAGAGCTTTCATGATACTTGTGAAAATTTCCAAATAATCTACATGATGTTTCTAGGAACACATTTATAATAAGATGCATATACCCCCCCTGCCAAAAAAAAAAAAAAACTTCACAGAATAAAACTGAAATTAACCTTGGGATACAATGCAAAATTTAAATTGATGCTCTTGATGACGTTCTTCCTTAGAAGTGTTGCTCGTATTTAGCTTATATTTCCAAAGTAAAAATAAAATACTAATAGCATACAATTAATTTTGCTTTAAAGGGAGCCACATAGACACACACACAAAGGTGGGGGGTAACTCACCTTAAAACTAGTTGTAACATCACATCTTCACAATGTAAACCGATGAGAGTTCTGAATAGCGCCAGGGACACCACGCAGAGCTGGGAAGCAGTCAACACATATTCTACTTCAGAGAGTGGAATCAAAACTCTACTCCTCACAGATGGCAAATAAATCAGAATTACAAAATAAAATGTGCCCCCCCCCCCAGCAGTGTTGACGAAAAGCACACTGCTGCCAGAGACTGGGTATTCTGGACTTGCCTACGGGAGCTGCTTAGGAAGCCAGTGCCTAGAATTATAGCACCAGGCAGAAGGAGCCTCCTGCAAAAAGGTCTATCACCAACTTATAAAGATCCAGATAAACACGCCCCCTACAGCTCCCCCGACACACCTACTCCCCCCACCTCCCTCCACCTCCCTCCACCTCATATGGAGCTCCTTTACAGGTAATTTGTTTTCCTGGGTCATTTTTTCAAACATGGCATTGCTTATTTACAAAAGAGGGATCACAGAAAATGCATGTAACCCGGAAAGTTCCCTGCAGAGAATTCAGCCCCAAGCCTCGGCTCCTCCTTGGTGCAGGGGCAAATATTCTGCTTGATTCCATTTCCTACAGTGCTAAGGGTATGATGATATAGCTCCCTAATAAGTTCATTAAAAAATAACAAGAAGTCTTTTAATCTCTGACTTCCAAAAGGGAAAGATAAACTCTAGAACAGGGGAAATCTATAAAGGTGCATTACAAAACCACTGTACCCTTTGAGAGTAAGCTTCCACCGGGCCGCAGGGCTATTTAAGTAATGTAGGCTCTCATTCTTTGCATAGGAGAAAAAAGAGCTTGCCTGTCTTCTAGGCAGGATGGCCTTAAAACCTGGTCAACGAAATCCACTATGGTGTTATAAAAAAAGAGCTATACTTGACCTGCCCCAAAACATCTCTTTTGCCCAGGGCAGGTCATACACCTGTAGTTAGCTGGAAGCAACGTATCCTGCCCCATTCCAAGTCATTGCCTGCACTGGTCCTTCACCTGCCATGCCTTTTTCTGCCTTCTCCAAGCCTAAATCCTTCTTATCCTCCAAGGCTCACTTCAGGCATCACCTCCCCTTGGAAATACTCATAATTCTGCCACCCAACCCCTCCTCCTCCCAGTCTCAGGTAGTCTTCTCACCTACTGCCACAGTAACCCCTGCAAATCGCCGTGAAGGGTGTTCAGCAGAGTGCTTTTTTCTTTTTATTACTGAACTGCAGGAGTTCTTTATTTATGTACAAGAATTATGCATATGTATAAAACTGCCTATCATTTTGTGGATTTATTTTCAATTTCTTGAGGGTGTCCTTGGAAGCACAGAGTTTTCATTTGATGATGTCCAGTTTATCTGTTTATTCTGTAGTTGCTCATACCTAAGAAACCACTACCAAGGCTACGAAGATTTACTCCTATGCTTTCTTTTAAGAGTTCTGTAGTTTTAGCTCTTATGTTGAGGTCTTTGATCTTTGATCTATTTCTAGGTTGACACATGTGGTGTGAGAAAGGAATTCAACTTCACTCTTCTGCATGTGGGTATCCAACTGTCCCATCTTTGTTTATTGAAAAGACTATTTTTCCCCCACTAATTGATCTTGAAAGCCTTGTTAGAAGAAACCCATTGAAAATGAAGTTGTGAGTTTAGTTCTGAAGCCTCAATTCTATTCCATCAATCTCTTTGTCTATCCTTTTACTAATACCATGCCGTTTTGATTGCCATCATTTTGAAGGAAGCTTTGAAATCTCAAATATTTACACCGAAACTGAACTCAATAGACATTCATGTTTCCCACCACCTAGTCCTGACCACCACTCCCCTCTCTACCTTCTGTTTCTGTGAGTTCAATTACTTGACATGCTTCAAGTGAATGGAATCATCATTCTTTTGTTGATCGGCTTACTTCACTTAGTACAATATCTTTAAGATTCATCCATGTTGTAGCATCTCAACTGTTCTTTTTCCAATTTATTTTGGCTATTCTGAGTTCTTTGCATTTCCATATGAATTTTAGGATCAGTTCATCAACTTCATCAAAAAGGCCAGCTAGGAGTTTCACAGGGATGCATTACATTTGCAGATCCAACTGGGGAGTATTCCCATATCAACAATATCAAATCTCCAGTATATGAAGATGCTTTTCCATTTATTTAAATCTTCTTTATTTCAACAATTTTTATAGTTTTCACAAGCATAAGTTTTATACTTTTTTGTGAGATTTATTCCTAAATATTTTATTCTTTATGATATTATTGTCAATAGGACTGTCTTCTTAATTGGATTTTTGGTGTGCTGAGTTCTATTAAACAGAAATAAAATTGACTTTTGTGTATTAATCTTGTATCCTCCAATCTTACTGACCTCATTATGAGTCCTAATAGCTTTCCAGTGTAGTCCTTAGTTTTTTACATAATATCATGTCATCTACAAATACAGATGATTTTACTCCCAATCTGTTTTCTTATTTAATTTTCCTGGCTATAACTTGAAGTATATAAGGAATAAAGCTGGTGAAGCAGGCTCTTATCTTGGGGGGAAGCTCTCTTCACTATCAAGTACACTGTTAATTCTGAGTCTTTCATAGATGTCCTGTATTAGATTTCATATGTTCTCTTATTTCCAGTGTGTTGAGTATGTTTATCATGTCAAATGTTGTGAAATGCTTTCTCTGTGTCTACTGAGATGATTATATGATTTTTTTCTTTATTCTGTTCATATGACATACTACATTAATTGATTTTCCAGTTTTATAGCAGCTTTGCAATCCTGGCTTGCTAAATCCCACTTGGTCAGAGTGTATAATGCTTTTTAAATATTCTAGGTTCTATGTGCTAGTGTTTGTTGAGAATGTCTAAATTCATAACAGGTACTAGTCTGCAATTTCCTTGTGATAACTTTAGGTTTTCAAATCATAGACATGAGTTGGGATGTATTCCCTCCTGTTCTATTTTTGGAAGAGTGTGTCATAAATTTAGATTAATTATCCTCTTTTATAATTTGTTAAAAACAAAACATACAACATGAAATTGAACAAATTTGGGTTTTCTAAATGTACAATTCAGTAATGTAAAGTATCTGTTGCATATTGTTGTGCAACAGATCTCTAAAATATTTACAATGAAATTAAAACTCTGTAACCACTGAACAGCCACCCCTCATTCACCCCAACTCAGCTCCTGATGGCCCCGTTCCACTTTCTGTTTCTATAAAGTCTGACTGCTTTACATACCACATATGAATAGAATCACGTGGGTTCTCCTTTGTTGACTGGCTTCTTTCACTTAGTATAATATCCTCAGGTATCACCCTCAGCTTAACATCATCCATGTTGCAGCATCTCAAAGTGAATTCTCCTTTCCCTTGTGATTTTTTGGTTTGATCTACTAGTTATTTAGGAGTTTGCTATTTAATTTCTATATATTGGGGGATTTTTTTTCAATCCATTTTGATCAGAGAACATACTTTGCATAATTCCAATCCTTCGCAATCCACTGAAGCTTTTTATTTTTTAAAGTTTTTCAAAATAACTGGAACACTGAGGCTTTTCTTATGACAGAGCTCATGGTCTATCTTGAAGAATGCTCTATGCACACTGGGGAATAATGTGTATTCTTCCATTAGGTGGAATCGTAAATGAATATTTTCTCTAGTGTAACATCTTAATTTCTTTAACGATCTTTTCACTATATTTTGTATTATTAGTAGTTGCTCTAGTTCTTCTAATATGCTTAAATTTATCAGACTCTACTTTAGGTTTATGCTAAGTTAGTTCCAGTGAAATACAGAAATTTTGCTCCCACCTAGCTCTATTCCTCTTCCCCTCTTTGTGAGATTACTGTTAACACATTACATCTATATGTTACAAACTCAAAGATACATTGTTCGATTATTATTGTTTTAAAACAATAATTACAACTATTGGAGAGAGGGTTATGATAGGTGGCAGTAATAGCAATAGCAGGATTTTCAAAGGGAATCGGGGCTCCAAACTAAAGAGTCACAACCTAGCCACCTGTAATCCCAGTGACCTAGGAGGCTGAGGCAGGAGAATCGCAAGTTTGAGGCCAGCCTCAGCAACTTAGCCAGATCTTCAGCAATTTAGAAACCCTGTCTTAAAATTAAAAAAAAAAAAATTTAAAAAGCACTGGGGATATAACTCAGTGGTGAAGTGACCCTGGGTTCCCAACTTCTCAGACTTTCACTTCAAAATATGCATGGAAAGAAATATGATCTCTAACATCCAGACTTGACACTGGTTCCTTGGTTTTACCTGGACTTAAGGTCTTATGTTCTCCAGAATCCTGCCCCTTGAGAAGTGCCTTCTGCTAATTCTACAGAAGAGCTAACTCAGACAAACCGAGAAAGATCTCCTGTGAAAAACAGTAAGTGGGAAGGCTCTTAATAGAATAATAAATCCAATTAATCTCTATACAATTAAAAAGAAGGTAATGGATGTGAGAGAAAAAGAAAAAAAGGGTGAGGGAAGACTAGGGAAGGAAAGAAGAGAGAATATTCATAATGTCATTACCAAAACAAACTCTCCCGGAATCCAAGTGACAAGTTCCCTTCCTCCTGGGCTCTCCTTACCCGAAATGGGGTGTTGATTCGGCTGGTGAGAGTGTCTAGAATGTGGACGTTCTCGTGCTGGTGCAACAGGATAAACCGGAGGAAGATCTCAAGCAGTGCTGGCTCGGAGATGCTGCGCAGGAAAAGGTCCAGGTAGGCGGTTGTGGTCATGACCTCCTCCACAGTCACCTGGGACGGAAGAGAGTGAGCACAGGTGAGTGCCTCTCCATGCTGCGACACTGCCTCCCCAAGCCCAGCACTGGCCACTGCAGGACAGGCCAGACAAAGGTGCCCACCACCTACTCACATGGCAGAACACCTCAGGCTGCCTCCAAGCTTCAATTCAATGAAAAAAAAAAAAAAGTGGAAAGAAGCAATTCAAGTGTTATGAAAACTCTACTCATCAGATACGGTTCAAATACGTGTAATCAAAAATGGGGAAAAAAGATTATGAAAAGTATTTATATGGTTAGTAAAGGGTTAATCAGAAAGTCTGATGTAACTTGTTTAATTATTAGTCATGCAATAAATATTTACTGGGATCTACTATGTAAAAGCAGCTGGAAACATGGAACATATTTTATATCCAGGAACATGGACCATAACAAACAAAATGATAATACAATAAAGTGCAAAGGAGAGGTACCAAGTGCTACAGATATTCAAACATGTTTCTGGAGAGTTTCAAGTCAACTTTTTGTAGTATTATTACAAAGTACTACAAGCACTTACTACTTAATACAGTAACTGTGACTTTTTATAATACAAATTAATATGTTCTAACCTATATGATTTTCCCCATGCAGTAAAATATCAATCTCTCAGTGAATAAGACTCTGAAGGGTCTAGTTTTTCAAAGAACTGAGGATATCATGCTTGAAGCATCAAAATCTGAACCTTAAACATTTTGATTGGGGCCAGATGCTATGGCACATGCCTGTATTCCCAGCGGCTCTGGAGGCTGCGGAAGGAGGATCATGGTTCAAAGCCAGTCTCAGCAACTTAGCAAGACCCTAAGCAACTCGGTGAGACCCTGTCTCTAAATAAAACACAAAATAGGGTGGGAGATGAGGCTCAATGGTTAAGTGCCCCTGGGTTCAATCCCTGGTACAAAAAAAATTTTTTTTTGGAAATTTTTTAAGGAGCACATGCTTCTTTATTCTCCTAAAAGTGTGACGTAACATATGTCTTAATGATTAGCAGTCACTGCCAGGGTCATCACTTGCTCTACCTGGGTACAGAAACATCCAGACTCAAATGCAAGAAAATCACCAAAGAAATGGTTTGAGCTTTCAGATTCCAAAAGGCACACCCTGGAAATCTTAGAAAGCTCCCTGCCGTGAGTCCAATGGACTTGATTCCAAATGAAACAGAGGGCAATACTTTTTGAGGGATTATATTGTCTCTTTTCTGGTTTATCTTCTTTCTTCCTCCCTTTAAAAGTGGTAGCTATCACTTTATTATACTATTACTGTGCTTTTCCTTTTATACTACATTCCTCTTCCACTTTTAATTCTCAGCTTTCAAAACCCACAGATGAGTTTAGAAACCAGATGTCCAGAGCTGCTAGATACGTGCAGATAGGCCCTGAGTGATACATCTGTGCGTAAACGCTTGGCACTATCTATTTTGGCTGTTCAAGTTACTTTTTTAAAAGTTCTTGGTGTTCAGCTGTTCTAGAAAGATGAGTCCAGGTGGATAAGATATTACCAAATCAGCAGTCTGCTTTCTTTATTCTAAACAAGGCATGCTCGTGAAGTCCATTTGTATTTGCTCTTCTAGAATCTACTCAAACTCACACGGCAGTTCCCCGAGTAGCCTGGGCAAAGCCCCAGAGTACAGACTTCCCCCAGGTCGGCACCACCAGTGGGAGCCTCAAAATTCAACATGCCATGCTCATCTGACTGTCTTGAAAGTAGCCTGTAGCCCAAACACACCTGTGGAAACAGGGAAGCATCAAGCACTTGGCAGGTGCCCACACTGAGAGGAGTGCTTCTCCTAGACTGCTCCTGCTCCTCCAACAAACTGCTTCTGTCCATGCGATTCCTATGTGCGTGGCACTTCTAATGCTGTCCCAGGACACACTGTGTCTTTTTCTTCATTACTCCAGTCCCGTGTCCAAACCTGGTATACAGTCAGTACTTACTCCTGAGTGAACAATAGCCCCTAAGGATCTAGTGATTTACATTTGCCAGAGTTGAGCTTATCTTTAAGTTCTTACTTATTTTCTATGTGTATCCTGACAGCCCAGAAAACTAAGGACTTTTTTGGGGGGTGCGGGGATGGGTGAAGGTGCTGGGGATTGAACACAGGGCCTTGCAAGTGCGAGGTAAGCACTCTGCCACTAACTTACGCCCCCAGCCCAAAAAACTTTCTTTTATAAATAACTCTAAAATAATGGGTGTCATGAAGCATACCTAGGGGCAAATGAACCCAACCACTCCAAACATGTAGTCCCATTAGCTCACATCCACTTGACTACTGCAACCTTGGGCTGTTCAGCAGAAAGTTAATCCAAAATGATTTAGGCAGAAGTCTAATTTCCTAGTGAGCCTGATCACTAGAAAAAAAGTACAACTGTGTAATCCTTCCAAATAGGCCACGTGTGCAGTTCTTTAATACCATAGTTTCAACTTAACTACCGACACAGCTGAACTGACATGTCATGCAGAATTCAAGGAGCTGCTTTTGTACCAATCATGCATCATCAGATTTTCCCCCTTAAGTTACACATGACCTTAATAAGCTCAAAAGCCCAGCAATAAACTCCTTAGAACATAAGCCCCAGTCTTGGGGGGGCTAACATGAAAGGAGGGCATTAAGCAGCTATTGTTTACTACTCTTAGGCTGAATAAATGGAAGATTTGATTTCTTTTTAGAAATCAAAGCTGTCATTAATAAGCTAAGAGGATTTAAGGGAGACTTGGAGGAGCAGGGTTTACATAACAGGCTATAAATATTAAAGACCCAATTTCACTAAGTATCAAGTTGCAAACTCTTTATAAATCAAGGTCACACTCACCTTAAACTAATACTCTAGCCAGGAAAATCTGGTTCCCTTCCCATCTCTTCTCCCCACCACGTCCTGGGAGCCTTTAGAAGCCTTTTATCCAGGAAAATCTTCTCCTGCCCTATTATCTTACTTTCAGAAACTTTTTCTAATCCCTCCCAACAGGCAACCTCCTGAACAAGGATGAGACCAGAGCCTGAGTATGATCACTTGAGAGCTGACGAGAAACCACCAGAGGAAAGATGCTCTGCTGTGCAGAATGTAACGCGGAATCCTCCACGACGGCCCTGACGTGGCAGGAGCCAGACAGGAAGACAGCAGACCTCGTGCTCCAGGGACAAAGGACACTGAGTGTGAGTGTAGGGAAGACCATATCTCACAGATGACCCCAACGTCCACTGACTGGTTCCCACATGAACTGCAGGTAGGTATGAGCTTACACAAAAACCGCACCTTAGCACCACATCACATCAGTAATAAAGTCTAAGGATACGAATGTTACTTCATACCAACAGCGGACCACAATGACCAAAATGGCCTACAGAAAACTGGGTTTCCTCAAATAACTGTCCTTGGCAAGATAAGGACAATTAGACCTTCAGAACCCATCTGTGTGAGCACTCTGATGTGCTTACTTTTCAGACCAAGTTCGAGAAGAGGTCTCTGACTTAGGTACCTGATTTTATTAGTCAAGTCCAATTTCTATCCATCCTTTGAAATAAAATCTTCACCCATTTTCTCTGACCTCCTCCAGCCCTTGTCTGGGTCCCTCTTCATGCCAGGTGCCTTTGCTAATCTCCTAAATGGGTGCTTTTGAAAGGACAGTTTCACACCCAAGAGTGGGTGAGTGGATTCAATGTATTATTGGTTCACTAACAGTTTAGACTAGATTCAAACAGAAAATGTTAACATACACTGATTGTAGTAAGAGCAAGTGCTGTTTTGTGAAACATCTGCACATATATTTTGTTGGAAATACATAAAATTCAGTATCATTTATATGTGCTTTGCTCATATTTCCAGTAAATATATATATGTATATGCACAGATCTATACATGTACATATGAAAATGCACAAAACACATTTCTGACCACAAGGAGTCGAGAACATCTGGCACAATTCCCATTCTATCACCCACCAGCTTGTCCCCAGGGCCTATCCTCCAGGATATAACCCAACATGCTCTGGCCTGGAAGAAGTGCACACATGCTTGATATCAGTCCTCCGAACAGGATATCAACTGAGTTTTCAGTCAACTTAACTCCTTTTTACCTTTGCCTAAGAACTCCAAGTGTATCTTTTTTATTAGAATTTCAAGTTTTTCATAAATGGACAGTTTGTTTTCTTTTTTAAAAGGAGATGGGTGGAGGAGGTGACACCATGTGTCACCTTCCACTTCTATAAAATCAAAACTCTATAAAAAAAAAAAAAATTAAGGCCAGACCCAGGCGCAGCCATCATGCCCACAATTGCAGCAGCACATTAACTTAATGCGTAGGAGTGAAATTGAGCATACAGACATCCTGACCTTTCTGTAATCAGCTCTAGTTGGGCAACTCCATTTGCATCTAAATTAGCACCAGAATCCTCCCTATAATGGCTGGTTTATGTGTGTCCTGGAAAATAAATTTCCCACCTGCTAATTGTTTTTCGGTGATCCAGTCACATTGCAGCAAACAGATGGATCCTACCTTCTGTCACTCAGGTGGGTGGCAGGCAGTGGGGTTGGGTGACTGTGGCACCCTCTCCAAGTTAGAAGCCACCTTTCCTTGGCTTTTCTTTTGATGTCAGAGGAGAAAACTAGCTAACAGCTGGTTCTGGTGGGTCATCTATGAGTCCTTTACCCCTAGTGGCTTCAACCAAAGTGAGGAAACAGGTGAGACCTAGGAGAACGTGGCTCAGGCACAGCAGCAGAGGGGAAAGGAATGCTGGGGCTGGACCGGCCAAGACAGGGGTGAACCGGTCTGCAGAGAGGACGGGGTGCAAGCCCAAGGCTGGTCCACCCACGCAGGCAAGGGCAGCAGCTTGAGGGACTCCAAGGACACCGAGCGCCCACAGAACATTCAAGTACAGAAAGGGAAGTCGCAGACGCCCTGGCTCTCAGTGGGCAGCCCCTCAGTTCCAGCCAAAAACTCAGGACAGAAAACGTTCAATCATTCAAGGTCTGAAAATAGTCTGCGTTGATGATTCAGGCTTCCTCCCTCCAGGCCCCCTCATGCTTCCCTTCTGCTCCTGGACCTCAAGGCCACAGACTACTGATGCCACCGCCAGAGGCAGGCTGGGGAGGTGAGTGGAGGTGACATTCAAAGTCAATAAGTTTGGTTATTTATTCCCGAAATATCTGAGAACGGAGGAAATGAAAATGAAGGCTACACTGAGGACTTGGGCAACATAAATTGAAAACATACAGTGAAAATAAAGCCAGCGCCTGCCCCTTTCCCGGCATTTCTTCAAAGCATTTGTGATACCATCAAACACGGAAGTATAACAAACTATACCTTCAGGGAGAAAAGGGCAACAGGGAACAAATGGCTTTTCAGGGCCCTTCCAGCCCCTGTGTGGAGAAGCCCCTCTCCATCTTCCCAGTGGAAAGTGGGGCTGGGGGTGACCGGGGGGAACCCGGCATTAGAGACACGGGGGGGGGGGCACAGTGCCACCCTTTGTGCCGCAGCAATGGTGGCACTTCCTGGACCAGGAGGCTTCCTCACCAAGCGCATTGCTCTCCATGACTGCAGCTGGCCCAAGTGTGATGTGTGTGATTTAACACTGTTCCTACACACCACCCTCCCCAAAGGACACTCCTATAACTTGGGTTTGATTTTTGTAGTTTCCCATTTTGTTCTCAGTAGAGATGGCTTTGCCATGAGTATTGTCAATTGTTACAAATGCTACTCCTTTTGGGGTTCTTAGCTTTTACACTTCCTGGCAATGGGAAGGTAGCAGGGATGGCGCGCTTCAACAGACATTTGTCAAGCCCATGTGAAAGCTCTGTGTTAAATGCCGGGGACAGACAGTGCTTTGCTGTTGTATACAGAAGCCAAAAGCAGTGTGAAATTCCAACATCTAAACCTTCAAGAGTTCTATCCTGGGGTTATGGAGTGATGTTAGCCTTTCAGAGAATATTGCTGTCAGCACTGAGTAGAAAAGGAGATTTGGGAGGAAACAGGGAGTGGAAGATAGGAGAGTGTGGTTTTCAGAAAAGAACACAAGCTTTGTAGCTAGACAGACTCAAGTTCAAGTCCTAACATTCATTACCTGCATGATCTTGATTGTGTCATTTAATCTATTTGGGCCTGCGTCCTCCTCTGTAAAATGAATAGTCCACTATCTTTCAGAGTACTGAGAGGATTAAAGACAACAGGCATAAATTTCAATACAAAGAGTCTCAGTAAAAGATGACTATTATTTTCTGTTTGGGGGCATTAGTTTAAAATACACCCAATTGGGGCAAAAAAATGACAAATGTAATCTGTGTCTGTCTGTTCATATTTGGGGAGATGTACAATAGCTCTTATAAAAAATGTGCTTTTTTATTTCCACTCCTCTCCCCCATTCCTCTCAAGCATTTTTCAGAATTAGGAGTATTATGGTTTGGATGTGAGGTGTGTCCCCCAAAAGCTCACGTGTGAATCAATGCAAGAAGGTTCAGAGGAGAAATGAATGGGTTGTAAGAGTCTTAACCCAATCAGTTATTTAATCCCCTGGTAGGGATTAACTGAGTGGTAACTGAAGTGGTGGGGTGTGGCTGGAGGAGATGGGAATTGGGGTATGGCTTTCTGTATATATATATTGGTATCTGGAGGGTGGAGTCTTTCTCTGCTTTCTGATCCTCATGTGAGTTAGTTCTCTCTGCCACACTCTTCTGCCATTATGTCCTGCCTTACTTTGAGCACCAAGGAATGGAGTTGACCTCTTATGGACTGAGACCTCCGAACCATAAGCCCTCAAATAAACTTTTCCTCCTTTAAAATTGTTCTGGTCAGATCCTTTAGTCACAGCAGCGAAATAGCTGACTAAAACAAAGAGATGCTAACATGGTCACAGGAAACAGGCTGAGACAGTCCCAAGGAATAAGTGTGTCCTAGAACAAGCTGGAGTTAGAGGGGACACAGGAACCCTCTAAAACATTTCTTCTTCTATATTTGCCAATGTGGGCCCATTTAGACCTTGCTCTACTCCCAACAGGTCCAGTTGACCAATATTTGAGAACAGAAATACAGCTGTCATTGCCAGCAAAAATGGCCTGATGTCCACAGGGTCCACACTGCAACCACAGCTGGCCAAGATGAAGGGTCACTGCTCTCATATATTTTTGTCTCTTGTCCATCATAAACCACTCTCTCTCTCTCTCTGAATAGTGAACAAAGGGCTACAGCTTCCTTTTCTGCAGTCGGTATGAGTCATGTGTATCCTATGACTTGATTATAACTCATCAAAGTACAATCAAATATATGATCCACCACAAAGGTCACTTGATTCCCCCATTCCCATTTACTAACTGTTCCAGAAAGCTTCATTTTGATTCAAACGTCCTAGTTGCAATGTGAAAAACAATAAAAACAGCAAACCCTTGACAGTTGTTGAGCACCTGCTGTTTATTTAGGGGCTCTGCTAAGCATACTGTTTCGGGGCTTTGAGACCACACAATCTGATGGGAACTGATTCCAGATGAACGGAGCAGGAAGGATCCTAACTGAAAGGGCAGGGGGCAAGCTCACAGAATCACCCCAGGCTGGGACCAGCTCAGAGAGGAAAGCAGGTCTGAGGACAGACAGCTGGGACACAGGCACCCATGCAGCCTCCTCTAAACTCAGAGCAGCTCACGGGGCTTCTTGTGGCAACACAGCTCAGGAGTAGCTCAAAGTCTTTTGAATCAGAAGAATCATTCCTCATTACAAAAGGAGATTCTACCTGCTGCCTTTCAACTGCGCTTTGCCTTGCCCTCCTCCCCTCAAGAAATGGTGATGGAGAAATGCTACTCCCCAAAGTCAACTAGCTTTCTTTCTTTCTTCCTATATATGTAATGTATGTATTTAGTATTGGGGATTGAACCCAGAAGTACTTTACCACTGAGCACCCACTGAGTCCTTTTTATTTTTTAGATAGGGTCTCCCTAAATTACTGAGGCTAGCCTCAAACTTGCAGTCTCCTGTATCTGCCTCCCAAATCACTGGGATTACAGGGATGCACCACTGCACTTGACTCAACTTTCTTTCCTATTCTGGAATTCTTATTAAACCCCTTAGCTTCCAAAGTCTAGGCTAAGTCAATTCTCTTTCTCAGTTTTCTTAATGCTTTTAAGATTGTAAACTTTCTTCAGAAACTGCATCTGACCTACAGTGAGTTCTCAAAGGATCTGATGTACCATCAGACACTCAAAGAACAATCAATAAATGTGTTAAGATGGAAATCAGTAGCCCTGTTGCTAGGGGAAAAAAAAAACAAAACACTTGGTTTTCATGTTGGGGGATGCCTTCATTAACAGGGCAGTTAGTTAATCTGATAATACTTAAACAACAGAGGAAATTTTCTATTTATAGAAAATAACTCTTTATGCAAAATAAAAAGCTTAACTCATGGGACAGTCTTGAATTATGGCAACCTGGAAAAGAGATCCACTGGGAAAAAAGACATGCTTCTGTGGTCTCCCCCATTCCTCTTTCTAATGAATGAGACAGTCCTACTGAATTCAGACGAGAAGGACTTTCAAGCCAACCCTAGAGGGGAAACGGTGTATGGGCCAGAGTCTCCAACAGCAGGTCCCTAGGTGGAAAGGTGGCCTCTCATGCCTGCTGCTCTACCCCCAGCAACTCGGTCGGCCTCTAGACTAAATGCAGCATCCAGAGATGGAATTTTAAATTCAGACCAGCCTTCCTAGTTAGCAAAAGTATAACGAAAGCAAGTTCTGATGATAAAAGACTGTTTTCACTCCTGGATTATGTTCCATGAGCCACAGAAAGACCTCAACACAATGAAAAGACAGAAAACAGGCAGGTGTCTGCCCAACAAATTCAACAATTCTAGTCATTGTGGTCATTTTTCTCTGTTATCCCAAACCTGCTGATCATCTGGCACTGGTTAATCACAGAAGAGCCCTGTCAGAAAGCAAGTCCAACACGGAAATGAGGAGAGAGGGGGCCCTTCAAGTTAGTGTGGGGCGAGGGAAAATTAGAGCAGGAAGGGAGAATAACAGGCTTAACTCCTTTTGCGTTTTCCTTGCTTTTTGGTTTTCTTATGACTACCTGAAGAAAAACTTGCAGGGCATTTGTTGGTGATAAATTTTTAATGTTCTCTTAGGAGAGTACAGGGAGAGAATAAGGGATTCACACCAACTTTCAGACCAGATCTCCCTCCTCTCTCTACACTTGTTTCCGAGGCAAATACCACCTGGCTTCCTTAGATAAGGTGGGGTTTTGTGTGAGTTTCTTTATTTTTTTTTAATTTCTCTGAGTGTCGGGAGGGTGGGGCCTTCCCTATCTTTTCATAGTTCTGATACTTAAGAACCGAATCCTTTGGTACAGCATTATCTCCCTCATGCACTTGTTGAAATTTTTTTTTAAAAGAAAGAAATCTCATTTCCCACTTCAAATCAAAAGTAAATGTAAGCTTAATTTATAATCCTAATTTCCTCTCCTACAATGGGAAAGAAGTGACATGTGGCATTGCAGAGAGGTCAGAGAGGAGGCCGTGCAGCACCGGGCCAAGCGCTACACATTCTGCCTATGTGGTGTGGTAAGACCCTGAATGTCCTCTGTCACCTGCCTTCTACAACATGAAAAATTATAAAACTAGGTGAGACGAGCTGTAATAGGAGAAGGGGCAGAATCAGGCATGGTGAGGGTCAACACTCATGACCACCTCTAGGCTTCCTGAGACCTTGCCTCTGAGCCAAGGCCAGCCCATGTAGGGCTTTCCACATGTTAGTAAAAGAGTAGCCCCTAGGCCCACGGTTCGATAAGCAAATGACTTAGCCCGAGCAGAAGGTGACTTCTGCCAATTAAATAAAGGTTCCCCTTTCCTAAGGGTGGACACAGTCCCATGCCAGGGCACAAAGTCTGGCAAGATAAATGTGAACTCCATCTCTTCTATTCGCAACCTCAGCAGGTGCTGCAGGACTCCATGCAGGGTCCTCCAAGCCTTTCCAAGGATTAGAAAAGAAACTTCTCGCTTCCCATCAAGGAAACAAAACCTGATCAACATGTAAGAAGCCCTGAGGTTTGTGGCAGGCACGATTCAATGTCTTCCCAGTATTCGTTCTCCTGTCCTTCCTTAAGAAGAAACTTTGACTTGATAGCGTAAAAACAAAACCAAAAAAATGCTTGCTTTGCCTCTAGATGTGGCTGTCCATGTCCTGGCCACAACTTAAAACAGAAGTGATGTGTGGAGCTGGGAAGGACCATTCAGGGGATTTTCCCTACAGCTAACCCTTGTGCAAGCCAACAGGGGGTTTCCCTGAAAACAGGACATTCGCAGTGTAAGTAAATTTTAACAGAGATCTCCTCCCCCACCTTTAGAGCAGTGCCTGGATATAATGGGTATTCAAAATGTCTGCTGAATGAATTCATTAATAAATGAAGGTTTCATAATAAGAGCAGCTAATATGTGCAGTTCATAATAAAGCAGAAGAGGAATGTGAAGATCAATCCAGTAACCATTCTCGATACCCCTCCCAGCACAGCAATGGGGTTTCCAAACTTCTTTTAACCATGATTCATCATCAGAAATAAACTTAACGGTAACACACAATACTTTCCAGTATGGAGTACAGTACATCTGATACTTTCTATTTTATTCTATTTCAAGTGCTAATTGTTATCTGCCAAATTGACTCCCTAATTCATTAACATGATGACTATTTGAAGACACTGCTTAAGCTTATATACAATTACACGGATTATATATACATCAATTTTGCTAAATAAGAGTCAATGTCAACAGTTCATATTTTAATTAAAAATCTTAAATTTTTATAATGAAACCACCAAAACACTGTGCTTATTTAGTTATTAATTCTGCACAAGAGCTAAATGTGACCCTGATGCCCTGAGAACTCTACAATCCAAAGCAACTCACAGAGCCATCCTGGGAAAGGCTGGCCTGGGACACGGGGCCTACAGCCACTCAGGCGACTTGCCATTCATCTCCCACCTCCAGTCCACACTGGCAAAGGGCATCGCCATCCTCTCCCAGGACTCAGCGGCCCTCCCCCATGCTGGCTCCGCCCCCAGCATCTACCCTGATGGTTCAGCACTCGCCTTCCCTGCTCCTTCCCTTTGCTGATCAGGGAATCACCAGTGAGCCTATCTCTAAGCCATGATTCTCTCGGGTCTACAGATAGTCTAAAGATGACAAAGGCATCAAGGGGCGGTAGAAAAGGCTCTGTAGTGGGAATATAAGATACCTGCATTTTCACCCTTAGCATCTGAGGACCACAGCAAGTCATGTGATATGCTTCAGACTCACATCCTCTGCTCCCCACCGCCACAGGGAGACCTGTCATATAGAAGGTCAATGGTGAGAAGTAGTGAAAGCATCTGTGAAAAGTGCCTTCCTGCACAGACTTTGGTGAAAGCAAAAAGAAGGGAGGCTCTGTAAGATAATGGAAAAGCACTATGGGACACTTAAGGACCACCTAATGCGACATGAAGCCACCATCTAAACACTCTACAACTAAGCTAATGTCAAAGAACTAATTTCCATATGTTGAACCAACCTTGCATCCCTGGGATGAACCCCACTTGATTGTGGTGCACTATCTATTTAATATGTTTTTGTATGCGATTTGCCAGAATTTCACTGAGAATTTTTGTGTCTATGTTCATCAAGGATATTGGTCTTAAGTTTTCTTTCCTTGATGTGTCTCTGCCTGGTTTTGGTATCAGGGTGATGTTAGCCTCATAGAATTTGGAAGGATTCCCTCCTTTTCTATTTCATGGAATAATTTGAGGAGTATTGGTATTAGTTCTTCTTTGAAGGTCTTGTAGAACTCAAGCTGAGAATCCATCTGGTCCTGGGCTTTACTTTGTTGGTAGGCTTTTGATGGCATCTTCTATTCCACTGCTTAAAATTGATCTGTTTAAACTGTGTATGTCCTCCTGATTCAGTTTGGATAGATCATATGTTTCTAGAAATTTGTCAATGTCTTCAAGATTTTTCTATTTTATTGGAGTATAAATTTTCAAAATAATTTCTGATTATCTTATGTATTTCAATAGTGTCCATTGTGATATTTCCTTTTTCATCATGAATTCTAATAATTTGAGTTTTTTCTCTCCTCTTCATTAGCGTAGCTACAGGTTTAGCAATTTTATTTATTTTTTTAAAGAACAAACTTTTCATTTTGCCAATTTTTGAATTACTTCTTGCTTTTCAATTTCATTGATTTCAGTTCTGATTTTAATTATTTCCTGTTTTCTACTACTTTGGGTGTTGATTTCTTCTTTTTCTAGGGCTTTGAGATGTAATGGTAGGTCATTTATTTGTACATTTTTTTATTCTTTTAATGAATGAGCTTAATGCAATGAACTTTCCTCTTAGCACTGCTTTCATAGTGTCCCAGAGATTTTGATATGTTGTATTGTTGTTTTCATTTACCTCTAAGAATTTTTTATCTCCTCCCTGATGTCATCTGCTATCCATTGTTCATTCAATATCATATTATTTAGTCTCCAGAAATTGGAGTAGCTTCTATTTTTTATTTTATCATTGATTCCTAATTTTATTCCATTATGATCTACTAGAATACAGGATAGTATCTCTATTTTTTTTTTCTGAGAGTTGCTTTGTGGCATAACATATTGTCTATTTTGGAGAAGGATCCATATGCTGCTGAGAAAAGGTATATTCACTCAATAAAAGATAAAATACCCTATATCTGTCTGTTAAGTCTAAATCATTGATTGTATCATTGATTTCTACAGTTTCTTTGTTTAGTTTTTGTTTGGAAGATCTATCCAGTGGTGAGAGAGGTGTGTTAAAGTCACCCAGTATTATTGTGTTTTGGTCTATTTGCTTCTTGAAATTGAAAAGGGTTTGTTTGATATGCATAGATGGAAACCCCTGCTTGTTTGCACAGTCCATGTGAGTGATATGTTTTTTTACCACCAACTTTTCACCTTCAATCTGTGGCTGTCTTTTCCTGTGAGATGAGTCTCTTGAAGACAGTATACTGTTTGTTTGTTTGTTTGTTAATTCAGTCGATGTCTTTTAATTGATGAATTTAGGGTATTAACATTCAGGGATATTATTACATTTCTGGTTATTTTGGTTTATTTTTGGTTTTTAACTTGACTTGGTTTCTCCTTTGATTGGCTTTTCCTTTAGAGTAGTTTTTCCCTTTGCTGATTTTCATTGTTGTTTTTCATTTCCTCCTCATGGAATATTTTGCCAAGAATGTTCTGTAGTATAGCCTTTCTTAGTGTAAGGTTTCATTTTTTCATTATCAAATCTGAAGCTTAATTTTGCTGGATATAAGATTCTTGGTTGGCATCCCTTTTCTTTTAGAGCTTGGTATATATTGTTCCAGTATTTCCTAGCTTTGATGGTCTGGGTTGAAAAATCTGCTGAGATTTGAATTGGTTTCCCCCATAAGTAATCTGAAATTTTTCTATTGCACCTTTTAAAATTCTACTTTTATTCTGTATGCTAGGCATTTTCATTGTAATGTGCTTTAGTGCAAGTCTGTTGTAATTTTGTACATTTGGTGTCCTGATAGCCTCTTGTATTTGATTTTCCAGGAAATTCATGCTTGGGAAATCTTCTGATATTATTTTATTGAAGAGACTGTGCATTCCTTTGGTTTGTATCTCTATACCTTCCTCTATCCCAATAATTGTTAGATTTTTGTCTTTTCCTGTTGTCCCATAATTCTTGGAGGTTCTGTTCATGGTTTCTTATCATCTCCACTGTGTGGTCAAGTTTATTTTCAAGATTATTTACTACCTGTATTTCCTCTCTTTTCTCTTTGTTGGAGTGATCAATTGTTGCCTGTATTTGCTCTCTTAAAACTATGTACATTCTGAACTCCTTCTCTGACGTTTCATCTACTGTGCTATCAATGGATTCTATCATTGTGGCATCTTAGTTTGTTCCAGGTATGTCTTCCCTCGTTTTTTCATGTTGTCTGTGTGTCTTTCTCTCTAGCAGTGCAGATCCAAGGTATTACAGTTTCTAGTGTCCCTGCAGGTTACCAATACCTCTCCTTTAAGGGGGAGATCAATATTTACAGCACCCAATGCAAACACTATGCAGCCTTAAACCAAAAGGCTCCTGTTTAGATTATTACCGTTTTGTCATAATAAACAGAGATGACATGTTTGGTGAATGTCTACTATACAAATAGTAGGTTTGCATAAGGGTCTACAGTTTCTAATGGTGGACAAAGAGGGTGGGTGTAGGATGTGAGATTTATGAGGTAGGAGGTTAGACTGTAGAGGTATTAGTTCACAGGAAGAGTGAAAGAGGAATCAGGAGAAGTAGGCTAGCAGGGACACCTCTGGTGTCACCAGACCTGCAGGGACCTTGGTGATAGTCTTTCAGGTCCTGATTGTTGTCTCTAGATGGAAGCAGTTTGGGAGAGCCACGTGTTTGTAGATGGGGGGCCATAGCACGGTCACCACTCCTCTTCCTCCTCCTCTCCACCCCCTCCTCCATGCACGGTTGATCCTCCTCCTCTTCCTCCTCCTCCTCCGTGTACACAGTCACTGCTCCTCCTCCTCCCTAATATCAAAGAACTGGAAGACTGTCTGTGCTGTGGCCTTACTTCTCTGACAACCCTGAAGCTTGAAGACTCTGAATTTCTTTCCAAATTGTGAGCCTTCGTTTCTCAGTTGTAAAGTGATAATGAGGAACCAGATGGCATACCTTACTGGCTCCAAAATTCTGAGGTTCTCTTAATTCCATGTTAGCAACATAAAACTAAAAGGAAATGTTAGCTCTTTGCCTTGGTGATTTTATTTTCCAGGATAACCTACACACTGCTCCATTCTAATGGAGCAAGAAGGGTGCTCACCGCTTTTTTTTTAGTTGTAGGTGGACACAATACCTTTATTTTATTTATTTTTATGTGGTGCTAAAGATGGAACCCAGTGCCTCGCACGTGCTAGGCAAGCGCTCTACCACTGAGCCACAGGCCCAGCCCCTCACCACTTCTTTTGCTACATTTATTTAGCCAACTGCATGTTTATGGAGTGCTTTGCATGTGTACTATATAGGAGCAGCTGAGGACAAACTGAAGTACTAGAAGCTTCTGTCCCTCAAGGTACTCTCAGCAGACAGCTGTCAAAGCTCATGTGAGGACACAAAGGCTAAGTTCATGGCACAGGAGAGCTTGGTGGCAGATTAGAGATGAAATAAATCAGTGTGTGTCTAACTGCAAGGCTTTCGCCAGTGTGGGGCTTGCACAGGGAATTTACAGACAGATCCGTGTTGGACAGACAGTCTGGATAAACAGGGAGTAGAAAGACTGCTCCAGCAGGAACAAGGAAATAAGAAATGGTCTGTGCAGAGAACAATGACTCTGATCTGACTTTGAATTTGCACTGGGAATCATGAGGAGTAGGAAGGGTAATAGGTAGGAAGGAGCCATATTAGATGGGGTTTTCAAAACCAAGTAGAGCATCTGGGTCATCTTCTACAAGTTCTTTGGTGTGGGAGGGACATTTTGACCACCCTGCTCCTTTTTTTCCCTAAGTATTAATTATTACTTCCAAACTTGCTAGAACCAAGAAAGGCTGGATTTCTTCTTCTTCTTTTTTTTAAAAGACTTGATAGAGGAAAAGGACGTCTCCACTTTTAATGTCTTCTCCCACGTGCAGGACCTCCTAGCCTCTTAGCCTCCCTTGGTCATTCTTCCCAGGATAAGGGAAATAATTTGCATGGTTAGTGAGCTGGGGTGGAGCCTGTCCCTCCTCTCTGCTCTGGAAGCCAGGATACTGGAAGGAAGAATACATTATTCTCTCTAGTCATCCACACTACAGCTCTATGGTGCCTCTAACTCCAGGGTTTAATAGAGTAGAATCTTGTCCACATGGGCAAACCCTATTCTCCACCATTGGGTTGTTTGTTTGTTTGTCTTTTTACTTGAGTTACATTTATAGATTAATTTGCTAATAAATGACAACTTTAAGATATTGAGTGTTACCCCCCAAAATACATAAGTTTTATATTTTTATTAATTTTATTTTTTGATGCAAATTGAGCACAACTTTTCATTTCTCTGGTTGTACATGCCGCAGAGTCACACCATTCACACAATCACACCCATACATAGAAGTAATAATGTCTATCTCATTCTACCATCTTCCTCCCCACCCACACCCCCCTCCTCTCCCTTCCCTCTGCTCAATCCAAAGTTCCTCCATTCTTCCCTTGCCCCTTCCCCCAACTATAGGTCAGTATCCACTTATCAGAGAAAACATTTGACTTTTGGTGTTTTGGGATTGGCTTATTTCACTTAGCATGAGATTCTCCAACTCCATCCATTTACCTGGAAATGCTAATATTTCATTCTTCTTTAATGCTGAGTAGTATTCCATTGTGTATATGTATCATAGTTTCTATGTCCATTCATCTGTTGAGGGGCATCTAGGCTGTTCCCACAGTTTAGCTATTGTGAATTGAGATGCTATAAACATTGAGGTGGCTGTACCACTGTAGCATTCCAGCATTGGTTTTACTGGTAATAAAGATGCTATCTGATTGGTCCATCAGCCTGACTCATGTTTCATATTTCTCCATCTCTTTCTTTGGGAAGGAGGGCCCTTAATACCTTGATCAGACTGTACTGACTTTTCTTTTCTTTTTTCTTTAATTTTTTAGTTGTAGTTGGACACAACACCTTTATTTCACTTGTTTATTTTTGTATGTGGTGCTGAGAATCGAACCCAGGGTCTCACATGTGCCAGGCGAGTGCTCTACCGCTGAGCCACAACCCCAGCCCCAACTGTACTAACTTCTCGGAAACTGCACTGCAGGTCCCTCAGTTACTCAAACTCAAGTTTGCATTGATTTTCACAAAAATGGTTTCTTTATAATCCAGGCTCAGCGTCCCTATAATAGAGCACTGCAAGTGACGAGGTGGCTCATTGCAACACACAAGCAATCCTAACAGGAAACCCCATTCAGCAATGCAACATTCATGGCTGTTGTACTTGGGCCCCCACCACCCTAAAGTCACCCATTCTGGCCTCTCCTGTGCTCAGCTTCCCAGTGGTCCAACCTTTCCTGCATCCGAAGCCCATGCTACCCATGGCACCAGGTGTGACTTACACCAGAATAATCACACTTCCTCCCTTGCCCATTAAGCCTCTTCCACACTGTTTAAGTGAAAATCTATATCCTATTCCCTCTGAGTGTAAGAGCAGGATGTACACAAGATGAGTGATCACTAAACTTAATTCTTCTAGGAGAGTAACTATGTTTTAAGCCGTTGGTGTGATGAGACTCCAAATGATAACAAATTAACTATATGGAGGGAAAATGCCAAATGCGCCTTTCCAAGCTGGGCTCGGTCAACACCCCACTGTCATCCCCACCAGAAAGACAAGTGGACACACAGGTCATGAAGCTACCATTTCCAAAGGAAGGGAGGGAAGGAGTTGTTGATGACCATCATCATTAATTACTTCTACTAATGGCAGTTTCAAAAGTAGCTACTACTTTCAAAGTCTTGGCTCTGTGCCAACCATTGTATTAGGCACTTTATACTCATTGTCTAAGTTAATTCACTGTGGCCTATCAACGTAGTTATGAGGTATATCAGTCAACTTTTTGTTGCTATAGCCAAAACATCTGACAACTACAACTTCAAGAGGAAAAATGTAATTTGAACTCTCAGTTTCAGAGGTTCGGTCCATGGTTGGTCAACTCCAGCACTTTGGGCCCAAAGCGAGGTAAAACATCATGGCAGAAGATGGCAGATGATCACAGTAGAGGAAAACTGCTCCCCTCAAGGTAGCCAAGAGCAAAGAGAGAGAGAGGGCGGAGCCAGGGAAAAGATACAATCCCCAAGGGCATGACCCTAGTGACCTTCTTATCCAGCCATGTTCCACCTGCCAAGTATTGCTACCCAACACAGCAGTCCTTCCAAGTTATTAATCCATCAAATAGATTCATCCACCAATTAGGTCACAGCTCTCATAATCATTTCACCTCTGAACACTGCCACACTGTCTCCCAAGTGAGCTTCTGGGGGACACCGCATAGTCAAACCATAACATTAGGGCTCTCATACATAAGAAAATAGAGAGCTGGGCATGGTGGCACACACCTGTAATCCCATCAGTTCAGAGGCCAAGGCAGAAGGATGGCAAGTCTGATGTCAGCCTCAGCAACCTAGCAAGCCCCTGTCCCTGACTCAAAATAAAAAATAAAAGGGCTCAGGATGTAACTCAGTGGTAAAGCACCCCAGGTTCAATCCCCAAAGACAGATGGGGAGGGAGGGAAGGAGGGAGGGGCTGGGGACAGAGAGACAGAGAGACAGAGAGAGAAAGGAAGGGAAGAAGAAAATGGAGATTTGAAAAGTTGCCCTGAAAGTACAAAATAAGTGGCAGAGACCAGATTCCAACTCAAGTCCACTTGATACCAAGAGTCACCTTCTTCATACTATTTTGAGAAGATGCATCAACCATCTGGACCATGTAGGTAAAGACCCAGTTTTCCATGGGTGCTCCATCCAGTTGCAGGGCTTTAGAAGACTTGCCCTGCTCCCTCCCAACCCACCGACCCTTTTCAACCAATTCAGCTACGTTTTCTGGAAAGAGCTGCCCCCAAGGACAGATCAGGAACTGAACTCCAGAAAACAGCCTGCCAAAGAACTTGCTGGGCACCCCACCCACCTTCCTACTGTCACTGGGATGA
This sequence comes from Marmota marmota marmota, assembly GCF_001458135.2. NCBI lineage: Eukaryota > Metazoa > Chordata > Mammalia > Rodentia > Sciuridae > Marmota > Marmota marmota. Next base: position 9,263,601 of record NW_026000057.1, on the reverse strand, counting down.
GGGTGACATGGAACCAGTGCTCTCCTGAGGACCACTGTAACAACACCCTGAGCTGCCACTGACTGCAGCACTAACCTCAGGCCTCACTGCTCCTGGCTGGCCCTGAACCCCTCTCAGCCTCAGACCTGAGTCCTGCACGGGGACTCACCCCTGCGGCACCTCTGACAGATGGAAAATCACAGGCAGTGCAGGTCCTGCTCCCTGGACCCCAGGGGAACGCTGGCGAGCAAACACAGGTCCCCGATGCTGACATCACTTAAAAGTCATAAAACACACAACTCTACCAAACTCAATTTGGAATCCAATGCTTCATGACACATTTTTTAAATATTTTATTAGTTGTAGTTGGACACAATACACAAATTTTTATTTGTTTTTATTTTTATGTGGTGCTGAGGATGGAACCCAGCGCCTCACTCATGCTAGGCGAGTGCTCTACCGCTGAGCCACAACCTCATCCGCTTCATGACACATTTTTAATGATTCCATACAACAGTGGTTTGCCAGCCTGGCTCCATGTGAGAACTACCCGGGAAGCTATTCAAAAATACCCATGCTCATGGCCCATTCTGATCTAGTTAAATCAAAACCTCCAGGGAGGGTTGGGTTTCCCTTGCAGGTTCTGACATGGGCAGGCCGTGAACTGTGAACACAAAGTCTCCTGGAGGTCAACAGGGCCACCAACTACATCTATACTACACAAGTGCTGTTTAAGGTACTGCTGAGGGTTAACAAAAACATTCTTAAAACCTGATTTGGGCTGAGCAGTGCTTTGTGAACATAAAAATGACCAAATATGCTCTTTTCAAAGAAAATGAGGAGCTAGGACTAGACAATCCCTGGAATTAAATTCAGAATTAAAATTCAACAAGTGATACATAACAGCCTCTGGACCCAAGAGGCTGACGGGCATTTCAGCTCACAGAGCCAATCAGAACTGAGAGCCCTGGCCCTCCACTGCCCACCCAGTCATCAAGTTCTCCGATTGACGATACCGTCTCCTACCACCTGCAACATGAGACTCATATTTTCCAGAGCCTGTGAAAAGACTTAATATCTCTACTGAAGGAAAACAAAGGAATAATTTGGAAGCTTCCAAAAACTTCATTTATCCAATTGGGTAGGAGAATACCGTACATTCTTGAGTAAGTTAATTGTTCAAATGAGCACTAGAGGAACTCCCAGGAATAATAGGATTTGACTAATTCCCTGCTATGATGGGGAGGCTATAATTGGAAGAACGGATGTTTTGAATTAATGAGTAAAAGAATCTAAGCACCGAGCACTGGCTGAAGAGACAGGGTTGATGTATTCACCCACTGCCTGACCTTCCTTCCACCGCCAGGGAACACGCAGCGCGGTGGATACTGTGCCTTGTATTTTGCATTGTGAGGCATGGAGTGACTCTGCCTTCATTCTGGGTTGCCAACACCATTCTCATGACATTGGGTTTCCACAAAAGAATCTGCAGATTCGTTACATAAAAAAATATTGCTCCTTTCTTCTTTTTAAAGGAGGGCCACCAAAAAATTAAACCCGAGAGCCTCTTGTTAGCTCCACTAGATGGTGCAAGCTCTCCTTTCCAAGCACTCTTACCAGCAGGAAAGGACATTTAAAAATTAGTGCTGGTGCACCCAAGCAGCCCCTGAGATGGGCAGGGCGTCTGCTCTGGCAGAATCTTGAAGAATGCAATTAATAAAAGCATGAGGATTTTTTTCCCTAAATTCTGCTTTGGAAGCTCAGGAGTTAAATTTATGCCATAGAAGGAATCATGGATCTAGAATTTAGCTCAAAAGGGCTCCTGGAAAGAGACGGAATTGAAGCCTCAAGATCTGGGATTGGCTGGAGGTAGCCGGTCACCAGCTACATAAGCTTCTCATAGCCTCTCTGGTCCTTGGTGTCTTTCTCTGATAAAATGAGGAGCTAGGACTAGACAATCTCTGGAATTAAGTCCAGAATTAAAATTCACAAGTGAAACATAACAGACTACATTTCTATCTCCAATTTAATCTCTCCATTTAGATTTAGCAAGAACTTTAAACACAAAGGATATGTTTCATGAAATTCATAGTCTGTGAAATTTCTATGAACTAACATGTTATTAATTCATTTACTGAAAAATGTTCACACAAAGCTTACTAGGTAACTGTCCCTGGGCCAACACCACACCAGGCAATAAGGACACAAACACAAGCAGAAGACCCTCGGCTCTTCCCCACACATAGCTCCTCTATGAAATTGGAAACTAATGAATTTCAAGCTCTCAACTCTTAAATTCTCAAACAAAACCCTTTACTGAAGGAAACTGGACAGTGACATCTACACTTGGGTAACCTTCAAGAGAAGGCAGTCTTGGATTTCAGGGCACATTGGATTTTCAGATCAGGGGTGCCCAACCTACAGTCACAGTGAAGCACTTAACATGAGCATGGAGAACACAGGGGCTTATTCAGACAGTGTGACATCTGGATAAACAGCCATGGCAATGACTTATTATTTTTTAACTCAATATTTCATAGGCAACTCACACCAGAAACAGTAAAGTTTAACCACCTCATATAATTTTATTTTATTTTATTTTTTTTTTTAATTTTTTATTGTTGGCTGTTCAAAACATTACATAATTCTTGATATATAATATTTCACACTTTGATTCAAGTGGGTTATGAGCTCCCATTTTTACCCCAAATACTCATATAATTTTATTTCTGCAAATGGAGAGCCCACTTCAAACAGGATTCTTAGAGTCATCACTGATTCTTCGGGAATGTTTTTTGTTCATTTTCTCTCTGCTTCTTACTATAAAACATCTAATCTTCCTTGGTACTTTTTCTAGCAATATGTGTTTTAAGTCTGGCTCCCTGTGGACTTTCACAGCAGTTAGGAGTTGTCTCCCTTTCAGCACAGCCACCTCTCATCTGCAGCCAGTCCTCAACAGGCTCCCCTCACCTCACTCTTCTCCCACTCCAGGTGGCCCAGAGGGCCAGCCATCGGTGCACACAACCCCTTCCCTCGTCACCATGTCTACACTCACACAGGTGTTTACTTTATTCAAGAGCCATCATAGCACCTAGCATATTCGCGGCAACACGCTAGGTGTACTGCAGTAATGTTCATTTAATGAATGGGCAAGTAAACCAGCAGGTGCAGGCCCTGCTCTCAAGGTGCGTTCCGCCCAGTGGGAGAGGTCAGCCATAGGTTCATGGGGGGCAGCCTTCCAGTGCCACCTGAGTGGTACCAAACAAACTCCAGAGAAGTGCTCAGGGATTGCCTCTGCCTGCACTGACCAGGACGGAGTTCCGGAAGGAGGTGGCCTGAGGTCTGTGCACTGGAGGGTGAGGAAGATTTGGATGCCCAGGGGAAAAGGGAGAGTGTCTCAAGTGGAGGGAAGGCGTAAGCACAGGCCTTCAACCAGCGGGCTGATGTGCGCTCAGACCAGAGCCAACAGGCCAAGGCAGCTGGAGAAGGGAGCCTACAGAGAGGGAGCAGGAGGAGGGGTTAGCCTTGGAAAAGATTCAAACAGTGGGTTGTACCACATCTATGCTTCTCAATTATTTCTCCTAGTATCTTCATATCTACAGTTCTCTATTTCCTCTTGGCAATAAGCCAAATTTTATTAATTATAGATCAATGAAAGAGCTATTTAGTCATCTGAAACTATAAGTTTTCCAACAATAAAACAAAAACAGTCCAAAATCTGCAATAGCTCTGTAATATAAGCTGGATGGCCTCTCAAAACTGTATTAATTCAACGTAATGCACCAAATGAAAGCAGTATATGACACACACTTCTAGTTTCCAATTAATAAATCAAGTATTTCCAAGTCAAACCCTCTCACACTTGTCGCTAAAATCTTCTAGCTCTGTTTAATAGCTCGCTCTCACTGGATAGAGCAATTATTAATTTAGTATGTCTAGAGCTGGCCTGCTTAATATGATTTCTTGGGTCTGGGTTTAATAGTGCTACTGCCGCTCCATGTTACATAGCTGCGGGCCCACAACAGGCCTGGGCCTCTTAATTACATTATTCAACTGCAATTACTGACCAACTACAGTGATCTTTACATCTGGCCGCCCTGCTTCCAGGGGACTCTGCTTGTCTAAGTCCAGGGTCACCGAGGAAACAGAACAACGGTTTGGACCCCACCACTCCCACTGCAAGCTGGGCCAGGCTCCTTAGTGATGGCTCCTCAGTCACAGCGGGACCCCAGCATTGGACATGAAGCACAATGCAATACAGGAGGGATGGCCAGGCACACTGGGCTTTCCTGCTGAGCCCAAGCACCAACAACTAGCTCAGCTTCCCAATCTGCTAGATGGCCCTAAAGGGAATGCCTGCCTGTCGTGAAGCCAGCCAGACGCTGTAGAGACGACAGCAGCAACTTATAAGACAGATCTCACTGCCCCAGGACACCACTGAGACCACCTGCACAGTGCACCAGGCCAGTGATCCAGCACCAGTGTGAGCATGGGGGACCTTTCTGCACAGTGGAGGACAGAAACTTTTTAAGTAACTGATTGACTCCAGGCATGGCTAAAAGCAGACAAAGTTCCATGTAAACAAATACAATTCAACATTATTACAGGAACAGGAACGGTACTTTGCAAAAAATAATACAAGACAACATGATTCAGGAGTCTTCAGTGATTAAAAACTATGGGTCAGTGTTTTAGTCAGCTTTTTTGCTGCTGTGACTATAAAGGACCTGACCAGCACAACTGTAGAGGAGGAAAAGTTTATTTGAGGGCTCAGGGTTTCAGAGGTCTCAGTCCATAGAAGGCCAGCTCCATTCCTTGGGGCTCAAGGTGAGGCTGAACATCATGGCAGAAGAGTGTGGCAGAGGGAAGCAGCTCACATCATGATCAGAAAAGCAGAGAGGCGCTCCACTTGGCAGACACAAATATATACCCAAAGCCACCCCAATTCCCACCTCCTCCAGCCACACCCCACCACTTCAATTACCACTCAGTTCATCCCTATCAGGGGATTAAATCACAGATTGCATTAAGACTCTTACAATCCAATCATTTTTCCTTGGAGCCTTCTTGCATTGACTCACATGTGAGCTTCTGAGGGACACCTCATATCCAAACCATAACAGTCAGTAACATAGAGAATAGGCTTTAAAAATTGAATTACTGAAATGCATAAATAAAAATATGGTTAAGCAGCGGCTGCTCTGCTCACTCCTCACCCTGACATAAGGGATCAGGGCGCTCCTCCTGCAAACTCCACACCCAATTATAGCCCATTAATATTTTATTATAACAGTAATAAAAATTTGAAGATAGTACTTAATTGCTCTTAAAAATCTTCAGTCGTGACTCTCAGTGGGCATAAAAGTCCACAACATGCCCAGTCAGTGAGAGCTGAGCTAGCCTCTGGTGGAGTCCCAGCTGCCCTGCCCACATGCACACTACCAGCAAGCTAGGGGACAACTCACAGGTGGCTATTCCCAGCCTCTCGAAATTTTCATCTTTTTTCTAAAGTCCCCCCAAAACTTACATCCATCAGTTGAAGTCAATAAGCTATGAATTACTGAGCCTGCAGGATACAGATCATGAATATGTATGTGCATGTTTGGAAGACAAGGCTGTAAACAATGGGCACCACAGAAGCCTACATGCACCTAAGACAGGTCTTCAAGGACATGTCTGAAATTATTCTACCCAGGTACGCTGTTCAAGCCTGGATTTAGCACACAGGAGACGGTGGGGAAATTGGTTTTTCTGGGAGATTTTTTTGCTTCTATTTTTCCAAGCACACTTATGGAATTATTTGCTGAATGAAATACAGAAACACACCCGGCTACTCTTTGCAAAAGCCAAAGGCGCAGGCTTTTTTTTTTTTTTTTGTGAGGTCATGGTTTTCACCACTAATGCCTCTGAGCTGCAGAAAAGGACTGCGTGTAATTATTTCCCCTTCAACCCACCTCTTACTTCAGCACAGTTCCCCTTGGGGTCTCTGCCTCCATCTACCAGAGAAAGTACCAAACTTCTGTCGTCATTTCCCAACAACTTATAAATGAAGGATCCAAAATAACCCACAAGACTAAAGACTTCCCTAGCTCACAAGACCCTTGACTGAATACCAGGAGCAAGCCCAGAGGGCATCTGGACAACCCAGTCCCATCCAAATACCCTGCAGCGCTCTCCTCACCCTGCTAGAGCCAGGACAAGCTGCACTGCCAACCCCAGCTGCACGGTCAGCCCTGGACCCCCACCTGGGCAGATTCTCTGACTGCCAGTCAGGCTATTTCACTGGTTTTTAATCTGCTGCTCTTCAGCCTGATCACTGCTTTCAAATAAAAAGTATGTGATGATCCTTTCAATAGGTTCTCTCCATCCTTCTAGAGAGTAGCTTCTACTATTATTATTTTTGAACATTTACTGATCACCTAAAATATGCAGAATTCCATGTTACCCTGTGCATTAGAGGCTGGCCATCTTTTTCTGTCAAGATCCAGAAAGCAAATATTTTAGGTTTTGCAGATCTAGTGTCTATGGTGTATTCATTTTGTTTGTTTGTTTTGAAGATTTTTTTTTTTTTTTTGGTACCAGCACTGAACTCAGGGGCACTCGGCCACTGAGCCATATCCCCAGCCCTATTTTGTATTCTACTTAGAGACAGGGTCTCACTGAGTTACTTAGCGCCTCACTTTTGCTGAGGCTGGCTTTGAACTCATGATCCTCCTGCCTCAAGCCTTCTGAGCCGCTGGGATTACAGGCATGCGCCACCACGCCTGGCTCCTGCTGACCGTTTTTTAAGTGTACAGCTCAGTAGTGTGAAGTACATTTATACGGTTGTGCAATCAACTCCAGAACTTTTTTCATCTTGCCAGACTGAAAATCTGTCCCAATAAAACAAGAATTCTCCATTCATTCTCCCCATCCTCCTGCCCTTGGTAAACACACTTCTACTTTCTGTCTCTGTGAATTTGACCTTGAATCATGTGGTCCTTGTCCTTCTGTGACTGGTTTATCTCACCTAAAACATCCTCAAGGTTCCATCAATGTTGTACCAGGTGCAGAGATTCCTTCCTGTTTAAGGCTGAATAAATTCCACTGTAGGTGCCTACCACATTTTGCTTATCCACATATCTACTGATAGATGTGAAACCCATCCTTTTATTCTGAGGATACAGAAAAACAAGCCATGGGCTACATGTGGCCCATGGACTGAGGTTTGTCAAACCCTGACCTAGAGGCACAAAAAAGCAAACAGCATGGACCTAAGATACTAAGCTCCTTAATCCAGGGCATCTCCAATGTATCAGGTTCTTCCCAGAATCCCTACACCAAAGAAACACCCACCAAGCACCCATTGATCCAAGACAACAGTGAAGTCCTAACAATGCGACCTGACATGCACTCAAACCTGGAATCTGCACACCAGAATCTGCACACCTCATTCCCAGCTCCACAGCAATTCTCCTGTGACACTAGCTTTTAAGTTCCGCACTCACCAAGAATTCCCTGCAAAGGCTTAGCTACATTGAAGGGAACAGATACCATTTAACACTGAAACTGCAAGTGATTCTGAGCGAGAAGTTCCCCTGGTGTCCAACAGATGTCACTGTGTTTCCCTAACTACCTGGAACATGCCGGCCCCTGGGGGTGTGCTGAAAAGCCCAGGGAACCTTGGCACTTGCTTGGGAACCCAGATACAGGCCTTCCAGGGTTTCAGAGGAGTGGCCAGGCAGGGTCAAAGTCAATATGTGGCTAATGTCAGGCACACAAGTTCAGTGCTCAGTGCTCAGTGCTCAGTGACAGACTCAGGCTCCTGACCCCCTCCCTGCTTCCTTCTGTTGGCTACCACACCTCCCAGACCCCATACCACAATTGCTGCCTTGTTTTGTTCCTGAGCCCCTCATCATCTGCTGCCCCCTGTACTGCTCATGAGAGACGCAGGTATTCACCTGCCTCAGGAATTGAAGCAGCCTCTCCCCTGGTCTTCATTCCCCTACGGCCTTTGCAAGCCACAGTGCTGCTGGGAAACTTTTGGGCAAATGTGCCCCTCCTGGCATCACCAGCCCAGCCCTCCTCCCACCAGCCCTCCTCCCACCAGCCCTCCTCCAACCTGCTCGCCTTCCAGCTGTGTACACGGTCACCCTCCCCACTCTTACCCCCTCACGACCCCTGTCCACCCTGGCCTCTTTCTCTGTGGCAACACTTGCTTTTTAACATGTCAGTCTCCCGGGTACCAGATAAAAGCTCATGTTGCGGGGGAGTCTGGTGGAGTGCTTCGCACGTGGACATGGCCTCAGAACAATGATAGTACCCTTTCACTTCAAAGGAGATGGCAGGGTTGGTCCTGGAACAACCATGGGGATTCCTTTACACATCAGAGTATAGGATTTTTTCAGAATGTGCTCATGTTTGATCTTCACAACCTCTACAGAGGAAAGAGGAGTATTAGTATCTTCACTGGGACTCAGAGAGGTAAAAAATTTTGCACAAGGTCACACAGCAGCAAACAGAAGAGCCAGAATTAGAACCCAGATCTTCTGACTCATAGTCTAGTGCTCTCCTGTGACACACTGAGCCTCTGCATGAATTCACGTAATAACAGCCCGAGCTGACGTTGGTTACCTGTGCTTTAGTGTATTATCACTGCATTCCACATCTGGTACGTAGCAGGCATTTCCACGTGCCACATTAAGACATCACTATGATTTTAGGTTACAGAGGACAAAGGTCAATACACAGAATTAGACACTAACTACAAACTACAAATAGTAAATATTAAAATGTATTTTTAGGAAAGTTTATATTGCAATATACTGAAGCACTAAGTGCAGGCACTCCCTTCAGGTGCCAGCCATACCTGCTTATTAGTGCTCTCAGGTGTCCCTCAGAATCTACTCTGCATCTTCCCACCCTGCTCTGCACCCCAGTGTGCGCCAGCTCTTTCCACGGTTCCCTTGCCATCTGACCTCCACTTGGACTAGTGCAAAGGGGTTCCAAAAGGAGACCAGAGGAGGGAAGGGAGAGAAGCTGGGAGGATAATCCTGACCCCTTCTGAGGGCTGCCTCAGGCTGGTGGTGACCCATGACTGAAGTTCAGGCTCCTATCAGATGGCCCTGTCCACACAGGAAAGGGCCCTTTCTCTGACTCATTACATACACGTTCAGACCTAGGGGTGGTAGCCTTGGTAAACCTGCCCAGAAGATGGTTACAAATTCTTTAACACTCTTACCATCATGAGGTGGGGTCTAGGTCCCCTCCCTGGAAAGTGGGTAGGTTCTGTGCTACTATGAACAAAACAAAAAAATTGGGAGAAGTGATCTGTTCCAGGTTCAGAAGCCAAGTCTTGGGGGATTGGCAGCTTCTACCACTCCCTCTTGGAGTCCCTGGACTTCAACATGGGAAGCCCAACCCGCAAGGCTGCCGGGCTGGGAGGAAGCCTGTTACTCTCAGGGTTTCATTGCTGTGACCAAAAAACCTGACAAGGACAATCGAGGAGAGGAAAGATTTGTTTTGGCTTGTGGATTCAGAGGACTGAGCCACGGTCAGCCGGCTTCAAGGCAGAGACGCCAAGGCAGAAGGGCTGAGGGGGGGAAGCTGTCAGCTCCTGGCAGCCAGGAAGTGGGGGGCATGCCCCCGATGGCCCACTTCCCCAACCACGCCCCACCTGTCTCCAATTCTTATCACCTCCCAGAAAGTCCATCCAATGATGAATCCACAAGTGAGTTAACCCACTGATGGGGTCAGAGCCCTCATGACCCATCCATCACACCTCTGAACACTGCCGTGGCCTGACACAGGAGCTCTGGAGGACACTCCAGATCCCAGTCACAACAAAGGAAAGAGGAGAGTGGCCTCCAGCAGGCCTGAAGCTGCTTGGGCTGCAGACATCACAGAGCAGAAGCGAGCTTCCCCACTGTGCCCAACTGAAATCCTGAACCAGAACTGTGACATAGACCAATAGTCCACGACTGTTATAGTCACCAAGTTTGGGGATTGTTTATTACACAGCAATAAATCACTGAAGCACCACTCTCTTCTAACTAAGCAGTCCACTTACTAAGGTCCCTCACTACCCAAATTGAATTCCACCTGTTCCTACAGGGCTCTGACAAAATACAAATGACAGTCCTTAGAGCTGCTAATCACATTCTAGGCTTCTGAGAGAACGGCAGGACTGCACTCCCCTGGTGACAATGAAAGTGAACAGAAATGACACGAGTCACTCCCAGACAAAAGCTTCATGAGCCACTGGGCCATTCCTTAAGCTCTCTCCCCTCTGACATTTCAGGGGGTGATATTAGTTCCAGATGATGAGGTTTTTATCAACCCAGATCCCCATGGGAGGATCACATGAAGAGAAGCTACCCACAAATTCTTCATCTCACACCCAAGATGAAAACAAGAAAAAAAGGTCTGTGACTTCAGCACCTAAGATTTGGACCTTGTTATAATCATCCTAACTGACATGAGAAGCTCCTTTGTTAATACTGACGGAATGACCATTAGGGGTCCACGTGGCCTCCTGAATATTCTGCACACCAGGAAGGAGGTCTATAAACTTATATTTGCATGCCCATATTTTTCACATCTACAATCAGGAAACCCCTCTAGAACCTCCACCCACAGGGAGCACTGCTGACCACCTGGGGTCAGCCCCGTGTGTGCTCCAAGGCCACCCTCTGCCCACTGCTCCCAGCCAGTGAACAAGTGAACAAGGCAGCCCATTCCCAGCTGGCTGGCCGGGCCTCCTCTGACACAGTCTGGCCCTTCCAGCCCACCTCCTCTCACTGGCTCCTTCACTTGGAGTCAAACGGAGTCCCAGGCCGGCTTCTCCCAGCCCTCCCCATCTCCACTCCTGTTTCCTCTCACATCTGAAATAAAATCCTGGTGAACTTCATCCTGTCTGCTTCTCTGAGAACCCAGGCTAATGCCAGTGCGCATTCAGCTTCAAAATATTAGCTTTGACAAACTAAACACTGACACAAGAAAAGTGGCTCTCTCTTATTGAATAAAGTCCGTCCCATTAATCTGAAGTAAAAAGTAACCAGTTTTTCAGAATGTGATACCCCTATCTATGGCTGAGTCTAATTCCTTATTGCCTGTAATAATTCAACATTGTTTTCTTCATGTGACTTTTACAAAGTATAACTTCAACCTATCTGAAAAATTCCCCCTTTTCCAAATGTCCAGAATAGTCTTCCAATCCCTTTTCAAAAACCCTGGAGACGATGTATATTTTGAAATTCAAAACTTTTAGAAATAAGTGCATCTGCCACATTTGATATAACATCCCCAGGAGATCTTGGAATATAAAGAAATAGTGATATTTCTTCCACAAAATATATAAGTGTTAGCCAGGCACAGTGGCGCACGCCCATAATCCCAATGGCTAGGATGGCTGAGGCAGGAGGATCTCGAGTTCAAAGTCAGCCTCAAGGTGCTAAGCAACTCAGTGAGACCTTGTCTCTAAATAAAATACAAAATAAGGCTGGGGATGTGGCTCAGTGGTCGAGTGCCCCTGAGTTCAATCCCTGGTACCAAAAAAATATGTGTGTGTGTGTGTGTGTGTGTGTGTGTGTGTGTGTATTAATGCAAGTGGATGAAAGTAAACAGTCTTGAGATGGTTCAGGTAGAGCTGGACAAAAACTGAGTTCAATAAAGGTTAGATTGTATGCCAAATGAATTAGAAGAAAACATTCCATTTAAGTTCAGGTTGTAGATGAGGAATTGTGAACCCGTATGTCCATATTTCAGAAAACTATGCAGCCCTTTAAAACAAAACAGAAAACAAACAAACAGAAAACCAGGTCCACCTTTGTGTTAACACAGCAGAATAAGTGGCCACCCACAGTGTTGGATGAGGAAAAGCACAAACAGAACAGCCTGCGGTATGGGGCTGGGGATGTGGCTCAAGCGGTAGCACGCTTGCCTGGCATGCGAGCCGCACTGGGTTCGATCCTCAGCACCACATACAAAAAAATAAAAATTAAAATTAAAGATGTTGTGTCCGCCAAAAACTAAAAAAAAAATAAATATTAAAATTCTCTAAAAAAAAAAAAAAAAAAAAAAAAAAGAACAGCCTGCGGAGACGAGACGGCCTGCAGCACAGACACAGAGCGGGAAAGGAGAAAGGACCAACCTTCACTCAGGAGCACCCCGCTCCGCACCTTCTACCACCCGCGATGTTTCGTAGTGACTTGTCTCTAGTTAAGAAATGCTATGGGGATGCTGTGTGTGGGTACCGATGGCGATGTGGGGACATTTTAAAATGTGAACTTATTTACATTATTTAGGAGACAGACTGAGTTCGCCTCTGTCAGCTGCCCAGGCTGATGGCAGGTAACTAACATGTCAAGTATAAATTAGGGACTGAGTGCACAAAGATTTATTTAGACACCTAACTAAGGTGCACATGTCAGGGCAGTGGACCAGAGCCCCTACAGAAGACCTCAGCCCAAACTGTAGGCGTCCCTTCTCCTGTCCAAGGAGCTGATGCAGGAAATAGGCTACAGCTGCTCCCACTGGGGACCCCCCAAGAGCCGCCCGGTTCTGGGCAGTTGCTCCTCTCCCCATCCTGCCGCTCATGAAAGGTGGTGAGCCTTCCCCAGCCCACTGCCTTCCCAGCCTTTTTAATTCTAAATGACAAAAACACAAACAAAATGATGGAGAACAGGAAGAAAAATTAATTGAGGAGGGAAAAACTCAGTCTTTGTTCTCCCTAGGTGCTTAAACAACCCTGGGAGAAATTGTCTGCTGTGGATAAAAGTTGAAGAATCTTAATTAGGGAGCTGCAAATTCAAATCCAATACAATTTCATTCATTTTCTACAGTCATTATTGGCTCTAGGTGGGTTTTTTTTCCCACAACATGTATAGCTCCATAGTTTTAAAATATTCATTATTTTAATTATGGGCATAATTGAGAATAATAACAGATAATATATAAAGAGCTATGTAAAATTTGAGTTAGCTATTTGTCTTTTACAAAGCACTGTCCAGGAAGGTACCAAGGGCCAGCACTCTGTTGGCACTTAAGAAAGATCTCACTTATGTATTGTTTTTTCAACCCTAGGCTACCCAGTGAACAGCACTCATGGGAACCCTGCCCGCAGAAAGCATGCATGTCCCTGTGTGGGCAGAAGCATAGTTAAGGAGGGGATTCACCTGTGCCTGGTGCTGTGAGGAAGAAGGGCAGTGGGGTGTGGCCAGCAAGATCCTCACCAAGGCGCTGTGGGGCAGAGCTCATCCTCGGCTGTGGATGAGGAACTGTCACTATACTGAGTTATAATTAGCTAAGAGCAAGAAGTCCTGGTGTGCCACCGCAAGGTACGGTGGACACAGATAACAATAATGAACTGTACATTTCAAAAAGCTAGCAGAAAGATTTTGAAAGTTTTCACTAAAGAAATGATAAATGAGGGCTGCATTGTGGCTCAGCGGTAGTGCGTTTGCCTAGCATGTGTGAGGCACTGGGTTCGATTCTCAGCACCGAGTATAAATAAATAAAGACCTATCAACAAAAAAAAAAAATTTTTTTTAAAAAGAAAGAAATGAGAAGATGTCTGAGGAATATGTTTAACCTGATGTAAACATTATGCAATGTACACATCTATCAAAACATTTCATGGAACTCCACTAATGCATTAAAAAGAGTTGTCATTATTTGTAACATTAAAATATGCTAATTATAATAACATGAATTGTCCTGAGCAAATAGTAATTATAATAATTGTCACTATTATAGTAATTATTTTGTCAACAGGTCAATGAGGAAAAGGACAGGAATAAATGAGGAAGAAAGTCCAATTGTGTGAGGAGGCCTATGAATAATTACTGCAAAGAATTTCAATAGCACTGTTGTATTCCTCTGACGTGGGAAGTTCCTCCACACAGGGGCTCAGAGACCGTCAGTGTCATACACTTACCCCATCCCCCAAACAACCACATACAGACTAACAGAAAGACAGCCTCAAAACAAATGCAAGGTTTGTATTTTCCAAAGATATTGCTTATATTTTCTAAGACACATCCAATTTCACAGACTTGGTCCCTTTGTGTCCATAAACAACTAAAAATCTCAGTGTTTTGATATTTAAACCATATCCAAGATTACCTCTTGAACCTAGAAGCAACACAAAAATCCTAGTCAGATCAAGTACTCTATTTGTTTTGGAAAACATGGCTCTGAGGCTCAAAAGGGCCTGCACTTGATAAGAGAGAAACATCTTCCATCAAGACCAGTGCTCTACGTCAGAAACCCTTTGGCATGTAAAGTAAGGCTGCAGAGCCGCTGCAGTCAGGTATTCTTGGCTTCTGTAAAATAAGAGCCCATAGCATGGAACTCCAGCAGGGAGAAAGGTGAGCATTTCATCAAAACAATATACAAGTTGCTTCTGGCTTCTCTTCCTACCAGCAGTGGTAATTCCAGAAACCTGACAAAAATCCTATGAACTAAATATGACACAAGGCTCTTCACTTGGCAAAGAAAAAAAAAATTAGAATTCTAGGTCCCCGAGTGTCTCATAACAGTTCACAATGGAAAAGATATCAGTTGATTTATTATGCAAAATGAGAGTCATAAGGAATTCAGAGCCGTGCTAATGAGACAGCCAACCTTTGATGGGACCTTAACTTGGCTTCACTTTAATTTTTGCTGTCACAAAATTGTTATAATAGAAAATCATGTTCTATTAAGGAGACGGCAAATCCACGACACTCAGGCTACACTGCCCCTCTCTAGGCAACTCATATCCGCTGTGACAGACTCGTCCTCAGTGGACAGCTTAACAGGGTCCAAGCAGCCTCCACCCACAAACTGAATAGGCACAAGATCCAGGGGCCACCTGCCAAAGCTCCTCTAGACTGACGACCTTACTTGACATCCACCAGGCTGGATTCCACTACTCCAAACACAGGGGCTATTTTTAAGACCTGTGCTTGATATTACTGAGAAGTATGGACGCAATGAGAAGGCAAATGGGGTTCAAGCCACCGTGGAGTCAGTTACACTGTGTCTACCCTCTTCGGTGCCCATCAGTTTACTATAAACAGACAGAAGATTTCATTAGCCAATCACTGACCTTGTGGAGAGCAGGGGCCAAGACAGGCACCAGGAATCCGTTGTAAATGTAACTGACAAGCTGATTGCGAATCAAGGGGTGAGCCACCTGGGACACAAACAGGCAGGCAGAGAAAGTTCAATCTTCAGGTCTTAAAATCAAACATTTCTGTATATGTGCTCAATGCAAAAAGGAAATCCAAATTTGGTTCATTTATACAGTATATAAAGAATAATTCAGAATTGCTGTGTGATTTTTTTTCAAATGGTTTAACCTAGTATAAACAGCTTAGCTAAATCTGGATTTTCAAATTTAAAAAACAACGGTAATTTTCAAGAGTCTATGGAGGGGGACAAAAGACTGAATATATATAAGGATTCATAAATTAAAATTAACAAACTGGTAAGTATGAATTTTACCCCTTAACTTCCTCTAGAGCCCATCTTAACTTGTAACTAATTTCAAAAGACATAACTGTCAAACAGATAATTAAATATACTTATTTTGCTAGCAGAAAGAATTTTCTCATTCTGAAATACATTTTCTGATAGTCATTTATGTTAAAGAGAAAGGGATTTGGAAAATATTTTCAGGGGCTACAGCTGTAGCTCAGTGGTAGAGTGCTTGCCTAGTTTGTGTGAGGCACTGGGTTCAATCTTCAACATCAATAAAAATAAATGAATTTTTTTAAATAAAAAAATTTTTTTCATTAAAACATAGACAATGTTCAAAACCAGAAAACACTGAAAGTACTAACACTTCCCATATTTGACTGTCAAAATATACCCAGCATGATACTTTACCAGTGTCTATGAGAAGTAACCTTTCCAGTTGAATCCCCAAACAAAAATTCTTAAAAGCATATGGCAGGCTGGGGATTCAGCTCATTGTGTGCTTATCAGCAGGATCAAGGCCCTGGGTACCACACCAACAAAAAGAAGAAGAAGAAGAAGAAGAAGAAAAAGAATAAAGAAAGAAAACAGACACACACACACACACACACGTACTTATGGCTTCAATTTCAAAATATACTAATTTCAAAATATACTTCCCACTAGTGAAGGAAGGAAGGAAGGAAGGAAGGAAGGAAGGAAGGAAGGAAGGAAGGAAAAAAAACTGAAAAGCAATTCTAGATAAGTAAGGCTAGATATTTAAATTACGGATAATGTCTGTGTCTCCCCTCCCCCACATTTGGAAAGGAATTTTTATTTCCAGACACTTCTGCAAGAAAATCTTGATAGGCTATACTATTAAAAAATAATTGAAGATGTGATCCATTTGTCTTACATATAAATAAAACCTCCTTCGACTTAACAATAAAAACAAAATGGAACTAAAGTAATTTACTTGCATTTTCTTCCAGAAGCTATTTCTTTATTTGGTAAATAAACAGATAAACTTAACATTTTTCACCCTCCAATCACCATAAAAAAAAATTTCATAATAAATCCAATATTAAGGTAATATTTATGCTGTATAAAAGTAAAATATTTTTATGAAAATCTACTACATCCTTAAATATATATAAAATCTGATTTTTATTGAAAATAGTAACAAGGAATCTGAAGGTAAAAATCTAATCAAGAAGCCAAATATACAAGAGTTCAGTGGCTGGTTTTTTCCCCTAAGCAGACCAATTTCAAAGCAAATTTAATTTGTGTTGCTAAGAAGATGGTTAACTTCTTCTAAATTCAATTGGGATAATAATATTCTTTATGTGGTATGCACCATTAAGCAAAATAAAGTGTTTTCCTTTGTAGACTCCCAAGAAGACCTTGAAGTAAAAGTGTTATAATTTGGAATACTTAAAAGCCTAAAAATACCTATTTAATGAGTCAGGCACTGAACTTATTTTGATGGGTAAGTGGATGTGGATAATCAAAACAGAATTAACACAATCTATAGAGGATATAATCTACTCATTTTTTTCTCAATTGAGACTTCCCAGAATCTTACAAAACAAACACTTTCGCTCATTCCAGAGCATTTGGTGGGCTTGAAGTAGAGCACCCATATTCCATGAACGTGATTAAGATTAGAAGGGACCCCAGCAAAGGGACGCACCTGGATGACGGCGTTGCAGAACTCCAGGGAGTTCATGAACTGCACGAGGGGCGGCAGCAGGAGCCAGTCGTCCTTCAGCAGGCAGTGCCATTCCTCGCCCTTCTCCTCCAGCTTGGTGGGCAGGGAAGAGTAGAGCCCGCTGAGCCCAGTGGCAAGCACCTGTGTGCAGAAATAAAAACAGAACAGTCTTCTCCAAAGTTCTGAGGCTGCTACTAGAAGCTCCTGAGTGGTACCTATTTTCTAGGCCAAAGACTAAACTTGAAGGAGCAAGGTGGAGGATCAGCTGGTGAGGAAGCATTCTGCAAGTGGAGGGAGCAAAAGGACCAGAGCTACTGGGCCACGGCATGGGTGGGTGGCAGCGGTTGATGGTCCCTTAGTGCCAGGCACCATGCTGGGCTGGAAGGGAGAGAAGTGAGAGGGGTGAACACAGATGAATAAAAAGGACTCCTGTCCCCAGGAAGCTCAGGAAAGGGACAATATGGTGTAGTTGGATACATTGAGCACAAACACCCCAGTCTATGGCGGCAAGCCTGGGGTTGGGGGGACCCAGGACAGAGGGCTGCACAGGTAGGAACCATGAGGGACTCTATGAGAAGGATTCCTTGCAAATCCCCACACACTGAAGGTCGTGACTGACACACATTTCCAGGTTAGAAAGTACTTTTGTGCAAATTATCTCATCTGATCTTCACAAGCAATAGCAAGGAGAAAGCTGGGGGTGGGGTCAGTGAGCTGTGACGAGAGTTCAAATGGAGGGGCAGGAGTTGTAGCTCAGTGGTAGAGCTCTTGCCTTGCATGTGTGAGGCACTGTATAAATAAGTAAATAAAATAAAGGTTCATCAACAACTGAAATAAAAATGAAAGAAAGAAAACAGTGCTGGGGATATGGAGAAAGAAAAGACGGTATCTCCAGGCCTAGGAGAGGCGCAGTGCTGTGTGGGTGTAGAGTTACAGGTAGACAGAGGCAGCTAGGTAAATAAGCACCAGCTCCTGCAGGAGTGCACAGGCCAGCAGGGAGAGCCCAAGGGACAGGGGGTCTAAGTTTTGAAGGAGTGCTCTGGGCTGGACATGGCCATCTAAAGCCATCTGAAGCCCAGGTGTGGCCAGCACTTCAAGCCACACAAACCTGAGAGAGAAAAAAAGGGAGACTTAGACAGGAGAGACATGACAAAACAGCCCACAGCGGCTGACACTAGAAACAGGAAAACAGGAGGAGACACTGGCCTAGGTGTGCTAAAGCATGGGAAATGACTTCCACAGGCCTGCTGTGGCCTCGCCCTTCCCCTTGTGCTGCCCCCTCCCTGGGGCACTCTCTGTATCTCCCCGCTCACCGTATCTGACCTGTTCACCCAGTCCACACCAGAAGCATGAATGATTTGTCAAAGGTGTTGAGTGTCAGAGTCCTTCCCAGGAGGAGCACACCAAATGTAACAGTAAGAGTACAGACCTGGGAGGTTTTCCGCCAGAGAAACCAGATGAAGCTGCGGGAGGGACTGGGAAGTGGGCGGAGGACATGGTATAGGATCTACAGTGCAGAATATAGGGCAGCACAAGAAATGGATAAACCATTCCAATGCTGGAGAAATCAAAGGTTCATATATCATTTCTCTGTTCCACTTTCTAGTAACCTTTATTCACTCATCTACTCACTCACACATTTAAAACAAACAAAATACTGAGCAGTTAAAACTTCAGGCCAGGTACTACATTAAGTACAGGAAAATCAACAGTAAGCAAGATCACAGCTTTATCTATTTTTCAAAATTAGGGCATTTGTGCCCAAAGGAAAATGTCACCTATTTAAAATACTTAGCTCCTTGTCAACATATCCAAACAAATCCCTTTAATTCTGATTTTGAATGTGACCCAGATGAGTTGCCTGTTGTAAATTAGAAATCTCTGGCAAAAGAGAACAGAGCCCAAAAGTTCTCCTTGAAGAGAAATCTAATCTTGATGCCACGTTTTAAAAATCAATTACATTTGCTAACTCATGCTAAATTAACCACAGAACAAAGGCTTTAATTCTGTGTACTCCTGATTTCTTAACCACTTTGAGGCTTTGAAGATGAATTCATAAAGACAGGCTTAATTTGTCTGACTAAAAAGCTGGGAATAACTATTCAGTATATCAATATAATTACAGCAACATTAATTTTCAAATTACATACATCAGTGACAGTAATTAAAAATAACACATACCTAATACTCACTTTTTAAAATGAGTATTCTGAAAAGGGCCTAGCTGAGATGTGAACAGAAGGAAGCCGTCCAGATGGAAGGACGCTCCATGCAGGACACGCCCTGCACAGAAGTGGCAGCTGGGTGGGGAATCCTGCCATGTTCCTGCCACTACCAGGTGGGGCAGGGTGACAGCCTGCTATCTTCTTCAGAGTGCCAAAGATACTCGGGAGGAAATGTTCTGCAGAATAGAGAATCATCAGTCTTGAGAAGGAGATTCCACACCTTTCCTGCTATTTATAGCCTCCCTTCTGGGGCTTTGCTCAGAGTTCGATTCATTCACCCAGATCACACGCAGTTCCAGAACCCAGCCGTGGGCCTGGCACAGGCAAGGTGAAAGAGCGGGGAACAGTCAGAGCAGGCGAGCTGGAGAAGAGCACCCACCAACTAAATAACCCAGCACGGAAGATCCACTCGCCACCTGAGGAACTCAAGAGTGCTGTGGGACCAGAACCAGAAAAAGGAGAGGCAACAATGGGTTCTAGGTATTTTCCAGATTCGAGGGTTTAAAAACACAATCTATCTACTTTAAAATTTTTTGAACTTTGAAATTATAAAAAAAAGAATATATACATATAATCACTAATTAAAAATAAAAAGCCCATCCACTATTTTAACCTTTTATTGACTCAGAACACATACACACACACCAAAAAAAAAAAAAAACAAACCCTGAAAGCACTATATTTATTCCCAACACAGTAAGTATTAACTCAATAGTTTTCATTTATCTCCCCTCAAGAGTATCCTTAAAAGAAACTAACAGCCATATGAAACCATACAGGTAAAGACAGACAAAAGACACAGCTCCCTGGCAGCTGGGTGGCCCGGCCAGCACTGAGACCAATCTGGTTTTGAGACAAATTCTGTGGTTGTTGGGCAGTTACTAAAGCTCTCTAAATCTCAGTTTCCTCACTGAGCTCTTGCAAGGATTAAAGAAAATAACCCATGTGACGAGATTAGCAGAACGGTTTCCGCATAGCAATGTTTTCATAGTGATGTTTCCACACAGTAAAGGAAAGATGACCTGGAAGATGACAGGCACAGGGCACTGAACAAGTCACGCGATTTCCATCTCTAAACATCTAATGGTACCCAGTTAATTCTAGAAAAACAAAGATTTTCAGCAGATGGCTATAGTCTGAAGCTGGCAGCAAAACACCTGGTGGAGACCATTTGCTACAACTTCCGAAAATAAAAAGCCTCATAAATTTTGGGATATGGGATAAATAACTTTCTACCTGCGGCTGTGTACCTAAAGGTCACTTACTTCAATTTGCATTTCTTGATTTATGTATATATGGGCTGTTTTCCACATTGGCCAACTTGTAACAAATGGCATGGGCTTAACCATCAATATTCAGTGTTTTTTTTGTTTTTGTTTTTTTTTAAGTGATAGTGTTATTTTGTCCCCAAGCATTTGTTGGCACCAAAGTGTTCTCTTGAGTGTTCTTACTCTCCTGGTTTTCTTGGGAAAGCACTTGTCCAGATAAACAGCTACAGGACCGGCCAGCTCTCCATATCAACTACAAGCTTCCAAAAGGGGTCCAATTTCCTCAAAGAGTCATTACCTCCCAACAGCCTGATCCTAACACGCTTTGACAATCATACTAATTAGAGAAAGCTTTTTGTCAACTATGGCCCGTAGCTGGACGGTTAATAGAGTGTGCTTTTATCTTCAACATAAAGGGGCCTTTTTTTTTTAATTATGTTGTCAGATGTAATTATAGAAAACTGGGTACAAAAGAGATTATGGGATCTATCCTGAGGGGCAACTTAACACAACGAAGCTTGTCTTCCCTTCTAGCAAACAAGGTCGGCTGTTTTCCCTGCAACTTTAATGGACTGTACAACATTGTGAAACACATTTTTATAAAAGCAACAGTCACTCAGTGAAATCTGCTGGTAATACAGTTAGTGAAAAATCTAAATGTTAAAAACATGCCCCATTCTTCTCCCAGTATATTTTAATTTTTAAATTATGAAATGTTACAAACATACAAAACATAATAGAATTGAAACCCATCACCAAGACCAGATTTTAACATTCTGCGGTATGTTTTTTCAAAGCACTCTACTCTCCCCACACAAAATAAAGCATTACAGCCTGGGAGAGAACCACAGTGGCAGAGTGTGTGCTCAGCATGTACAAGGACCTGGGTTCGATCCCCAGCACCAAAATATAAAATAGATCAAACATTACCAATAGAACTAAACCCTACTCTAACTCTTTCTTCTCCCTTCATCCCCCAAAAGCAACTATAATCTTGAACTTAGTAAATATTTTTCTGTGCTTGTTTTTGTAATTTTACTGTAGATAGATAGATAGATACAAAAAAAGTAGGCATTATAATTTTGAGTTCTAAAACTTTATGTAAATTTTCTGTAAAAGCCAACATACTATATGTACCCTTTTGCTATTACTTATTTTACTCAACATGTTTAGATTCCTGGTCTTCACACATGTAGATGAGGTTACATGCTAAAACATGTGATTCATTCATTTTGAATGTTGAATAGTATTGCATCGATGTATGAATAAACCAGTTTATCTTTTCTTTTATAATTTATATTTTTCTTTTTTTCAAATCACTGTTCTAACATGTGCTAGGTTTCTCTTGGGCAAATACCCATAAGGTGAAGGGTCACAGGGTATTCACATATTTAATCTTACTAAATACGGCTACACTGCTTTCCTAAAATTTGTAGTCTTAAGTCACTCGTTGTTAGTAGATGTCTAGTTAACCTCCATGCTGAGTGTTGGCCGCTGTCCCCTTGTGTATTCAATTTGCACTCCCCTGACTCCAAGGAAAGAATGAGAGCATACTCTCATATGTCACTGGCTTTGGTGTCTTCTGAGGGTCATACATTCATATCCTTTGCTCATTTTTCAAACGGGCTGTTTCACCTTTTTCTTCTTAATTTGTTGCATTACAAATTTTTTTATATATTATGGGTACCAATCATTTGTAATTATGTTCATTGTAAATATTTTCTCCTAGTATGTGTTTTTGTTCTTAATTCCAATCTTTTTTTTAAACATGTGTGTGTATGTGTTGTATTAGAGGTAGACACAATACCTTTATTTTATTTATTTATTTTTATGTGGCTTGAATGGTGGATCAAACCTAGTGCCTCAAACGTGCCAGGTGAGAGCTCTACCACCGAGCCACAACCCCAGATCCCAATCTTTTCTTTATGGTTGGATACTCTGTAAGATATCTTGAAATTTCATTGTTTATGCATATGGGTTCTTGAGTCACAATGCCCAGGTGCAAACCCTGACTATCATACTAGCCCTGTGGGCTTGTAAAATTTACTTGATGTCTTCCACTATAAAAAAGGGAATGACGACACCGGAACCTACAGCTATGAGGAGTTAATGAATTAATACGTGGAGAGCACTGAGAACAACACCTAGCACATGGAAAGCACCCCCAAAATACAGGATATCATTGTTGCCCTAATTCATAATTATCTCAGCCATTCTTGCCCTTAAACACTTTAAAGCAATTTCTAACGTCATTTGCTGCATTCATTTAAAAAAAAAAAAAAAACCCTACTTGGATTTTTATTCAAATCACATTAACATCACACAAACTACACCTAGCAAAGGGAAAGTTGTTCCTTCATACTGTACAGATCCAAGAGTCACCACCTTAGCCAATGGAGCACCATTGGGTGGTACAACCCAACAACCTGATTTAATCAAGTACATGGACTAACTTCAATTTGTAGGAAAACAGGGGAGAGGAACAAGTCAAACTATACAAAAAACATCAAACCCAGGATGCGGGGTGTTCTATAAGACAATGGTTGGTCCCTTCAAAAGTCTGTGTAGGGGGGAAGAAAAGTGGCAGCTGTTGTTTATTATTAGAGGTTAAAGAGACACAGGGTATGATGGAGGTTTGGGTATTAGATCATATTAAGGAACTGAATAATTTTCTTAGGCACAATAACGGTATTGTGCTTATATAGGAGAATGTCATTTGTAGGAAAACATACTAAATTATTTGATTTCTGCAAGTTAATTTCAAATGACACAGCAAAATAAATGAAAAGCACAGATGAAAATACACCACTGAATACCAAAGTATTAACAAATATGGTGTTCATTTTAGTATTCTCCCAAATTTTCATTTTACTTTTTTAATAATATATAGTTATAAAACATAAATTGCATTAACGTTCACAAATTGATTTTGCAAGAATGTTCCACTGTACATTATCTATGAATGACAGAGCTTTCCATTTATTTACATCTTTTTTAATGCCCTTCAATAAGGTTTTATAATTTTCTCCATAAAGGCCTTTCCTATATTTGTTAGATTTATTTTGAGATACTTTTTGATCATCTTGCTTTTGTAAATGTTGACTTTTTAAACCTGCATTTTGCATTCTTATCAAGTGAACCATCTGATATTCTGTGATTTGTTTCAATGCCTGCTCTCCTTTAAGAGCAGAACTATTGGAAACAATTCAAGTAAACCCAACACCAAACCTGGGAGCATTCCACCCACCCCGCCCCCACCTGCCAGAAAATATCTGCCCTTTCCTTAAGTCTCTCTTTACAGCAGCTTAAAGTTTACAATAAAGTTGAAAGGGAGGCACAGAGGTGTTCCATATACTCCCACTCCCTGCTTATGCACAGCCTCCCCATTATCAACACCCCCCACTGACAACTCAGAGCCACCCAGAGCCCATCCATCAAGTTAGAGTTCACTCTTGGTGTTGTGCACTGAGGGTTTGGACAATGTGTGATGGCTGTACCCACCATTACAGTAACATATACAGTGCTTTTGTTGCCCTAAAAAGTCCTCTGTGCTTCACCTGTTCATCCTTCACCCCGTCCTGATTTGGAAAAACTAATCATTTTATTGTCACCATAGTTTTGTCTTTTCCAGAATGTCCTATAGTTAGAATCATACAGCATGTATAGCCTGTTCAGATGGGTTTCTTTGATTTCATTATATGCATTTAAGATTCTTTCATGTCTTTTCATGGCTTGATAGCTCATTTCTTTTTAGTTAAATAATGGTCATTGTCTGTATGTACCACAGTTTTTATTCACCTGCTGAAGGACATCTTGGTTACTTCTAAGTTTGGGAAATCACAATAAAGCTGCTATAAATAGCCATGTGCAGGTTTTTGTGAGGACATAAGTTTTAACTCTTTTGAGTAAATACCAAGGAGTGCAACTGATGTATCATATGTCAGTTTCTGTTTCATTTTATAAAACACAGCCCACTGTCTTCCAAAGTGGCTGTATCATTTTGCATTCCCACCAGTAATAAATGAGTTTCTGTTGCTCCACATCCTTCCCATCATTTGGTATGGCTGGTGTGGCCCCTGTACACCAAATGCCAATTTAACCACCTCCCTACCACCTTAGCTTCCTATAATATGCAACCAAACACACCCCACATACATTTCTAAATGCCCTCTGGGTAGTGAACCACCCTGGTCAAAACCACCCATACAGTATTAATTAACAAGGACTCTAACCTACCTTTGGCAATTTGCCTGACCTATTCTAACAAAACTCACTGAGAGCCTTACAAACTATTCCACACATCTGAGGCAATACAGTTTATAAAGACTGGTTAAAAAAAAAAAGAAAAGAGAGAGAGAGAGAGAGAGAGAGAGAGCCAGTGAGTCAGGTGCAGTGTCACATGCCTGTAATTTCAGCAACTTGGGAGGCTGAGGTAGGAGGATCAGAGGTTCAAGGCTAGCTTCAGCAATTTAGCAAGATCCTGTCTCAAAAAATAAAAAGGGCTATGGATATAGCTCAGTGGTAAAGTGCCCCTGGGTTCAATCCATACTACTACTACTACTACTACTACTACTAATAATAATAATAATAATAATAATAATAATAATAGACAATGGAACTAAAATGGAAATGTTCACAGAACTGGGAAAGTACGGATAGTTGTTGCCCAATCAACAGAAGACACAAACCTAAAAAGCTGTCATTTATGTCCCCCTTCCAAAGACAGCACCAACACCAAAAAATACTCAGAGATCTAAGACCTCCCATGAGTTCCATATCATTCCCATGGTTTTCTGAAATGACTGGACCTGGGCTACTCCAATATCTGTAAAGAACCTTGTACTTTATTTCTCACCATACCATGGAATAAGAAACTAATCAGAGTATTTCTCGTTATCAGATCTGCAAGCACATATTCATTTTTTAAATAAAATCAATGCTTCAGTTCTATAATTAAGAGAAATAATTAATTTGTGAAACCAACTGAGAGGGGTCCTGCCACATCCTTTGATTCACTGGAGCAAAATCAACCTGAAAAGATAAGAATTTAGAAAGAGATATGTTCTTGGGGGAAAAAAAACTAAAATTGTTCCCAATCCAATAAAAATGAACCTGCAATGGCAGCACTTCTCATTTCCTCTGTTGGCTTATTTTGAGCTGACATTGCTCAGCCAAAAAGCATCTAAACTTAGATTTCTCTCCCCCCTCCCAAGATTTCCTCTAAACATTTTCCCATAGGAGGTACAACTTGGGTGCGGAGGAAAGGAATAAAAAGTATTTATCATTAACACAGGAGAGACAGAGGGGAGGGGAAGGAAAATATGCCAAGGAGGGGAACTTACTGGACAAAAGTAGGTGTTCTCCACGATGTGGTGGGCCACCATGCTGTTCTCAGCAGAGAGGGACATGATAAAGAGCAAAGCATCCCGCGCTTGTTGGCCTACTGTCCCCTCACGATGAATGAAGGGGATCAGAAGGGAGAAGATGAGGAAGTTGGCAGCCCCCTGGTCCTCACTGGTGTGGAAAAAGAGTTCCAGGATGGACGGGTCTTTGGCCAGGATGCAGCAGAGCTGATTGAGCAGGACCACCAGCTTCCCCTCCACGGCGGGGGTGGCCGTGCCTGAACAAGAGCTCAGCAGCATCATCAGAGGCTTCAGAATGGGCTTGTGGTGCAGCAGGGGCTGGTGCGACTGGGTGACCAGCATCTCATACATCTTCAGCTGCTCCATTTTAGTCTCATCGGTAAACTCCCGTCTCAGGCTCCACAGGAAAAGCTTCTCCATGATGTTCTCAGAGACCACGAATTCCAGAATCGGCCCCATCGCCGCATCCTTGGCTTGCTCTTCAATTAGCAAGAACAGCATGTGCTCTACATAGTTCTGCACGGCGCTGGCCTCATCCGGGGGGATGGACCCATATTTTGCCTGGGTGTTCTTCAAGGGGTCATGCTTCTCTAAGATTTTCACAACCTGTAACCAAACCGAACATTCATTATCTATCTGGGTTTATCATAATCACAAAAACATACCACCCTTGATTTGACCAAGTCATCACTCAAGATGCAGGAACCCGTAGTAAGATCAATGTGATATGTCTGTGTGTGTGTGTGTGTGTGTGTGTCTGTCTGCCCATCTGTCTCTGTCTCTTTCATAAAATGAAAGGGTTAAACTATGAAAGAAGATGTTTGAAGATGCTTATTTATAACAGTTAAAAATTACAGCAACCTAAATGTCAAAGAAAACAGTATGGTCATGCAAATTGAGATTACCTGAATTCCTTGGCTTACTATTGTGAAGACTATTAGAGCAAAAAAAAAACTGTAGTCATATTTAGATGAAAAAAAAAGCTAGCTATGTGTGTGAGATCCATAATTATCAAATATGTCAAAAACACACAGGTGAAAAAGGAGTGAAAAGAAATACAGGAAAATAATAATAGCGTTTGTGTTCAAAAGGAATGACAAGTTCCTAATTTTTTTTCTAAACTGTCAACAACGCAATGTTGCCTTTTTAACTTTAAAATACAATAAACAAGTAAAAGGAAATCTGACTAACCATATCTTCCTATAAATGGAGTTGCTTTGGAGATTTCATCAGAGGAACACAGCCACTCATCTGCCCTTGACAAAACAATATCCTCCCTCCTCTACCCGGATGGGCAGCCTCTTCAGGCAAGGTAGGAAGGATGAAAGGAAACTGATGAACAGACGTATAACCAGCAGAATCCACCTGGATGGCATATGATGAAACTCAAAAAAAAAAGGCTTTCAATGCTCCATTTCTTTGAGAAAAAAAAAATTCTGAGGTAACTAATTATAAATTAAGTCCCTAAATTTTAGAGTGATGAAAAAGTTTTGGAAATAATAGTAATGACTATGAATGTAATTAATGGTGCTGAATGGTTTTTAAAAAATGGTTCAGATGGTATACTTTGTCAAATATACTTCACTACAAAAACAATCAACTAATAGTAGAAACTAAATACATACGTAAGTGGGTCAATCACAGCCCTGCTCTATTTCTCTCCCTCACCCCTGCAGGCATTCCAATGCTTCCTACCTACCTTTCTCTACCCATTGATACTCCTACTTTGAGACTTAGAAATCTGAAAAATTTTATACCACAATTTCCATTTAACTTCATGACTTGGGATGTCTACAATAATCCCATATAATTTGCTCCCTTAAAGTGCATATGCATGGGCTAAGGACGTGGCTCAATGGTAGAGTACTGCTTGTCTAGCACATGGAAGGTCCTGGATTCTACCCCAGTACTGGGTGGGGGTGGGGGGGTATAGACACACATTTTTAAACAACCAAACATCTTAGCAAAGACTTTATTTTTGCTCCTTTTTTCCTTTCTGAGTTGCATGCAATATGCATCTCTGCAGTACCTTCCTGGCCCAGTTCTACGACGTGCTGTTACATATTCTGCATTTAGGTTATAGAATTTTTGCAAGTCACTGGGGAAGCTGGAAAATACACAATGCTCTGTCAGCAAGCATAAGCAATGAGGCAAATGTACTTCTCAGGGAAAGGTCTAAGTTTCTCCCTGTCAGAAGCAGGGGAAAGGGATCTTTGTGGACCAGGCAAGCGCATCCTGACAGAAATGAGTGGATTTCCACAGAATCTATAATTTCTATCAACTTCCATTATAAAATTGATAGTGCTTTGTCACAAAGGAAAAAGTCACCCCAATACCCTTGAGTTGATATTTTTAATGAGAAAGGCCTTCGGTGAGCAGCTACACAGGAGATGCGTGGCCCAGTGACGGGTGGCCACAGTGCAGCCACGGGGCAGACATTGGTTATCCTCTGCTTTGTCACAGTCCTGCCTCCAGAGTGTGCCCCAAGCCTACTGCCTCCACCAAGTCCTCCAAATTCCTCACCAGCCCGAAGACCTCACTGGCAGCAGGGCCCCGGGACCTGGGTCTCCCCCTTTCCCTTTGGCTCTGAGCCTTGACAACATCCACAGAGTAGAATCACAGTACCACACTAGTCCCAAGGGGCCTCCACTTCAACACCTCACGCTCTCCAGCCCCAAAAGTTCCTCCCTTTGTGGTTCCACATTATAGAATAGATTAGCTATATGCTTTATCAGTTCCATAATTTCAAAGTCCACATATTGAGTTTACTCATGAGAGCTATCTTTACAGCTCAGTCACCACAGTTAGAAATGTAATTATACTTCTCAGGGGTGCTGAGACTGCCCAAGATGTCTAAAACTGGAATTGTGCCTTCACATTGATAATAGCATGGCGAATTACCTCAGCCTTTCTGGAAAACAATCTGGTAATAAGTAACAGAAGTTATGAAATTGTTTTTGCCCTCTGACTTGCAAATCTGACTTCAGGAAAAACGTCCCAAGGAAACAATCCAAAAGTAATTTATTAAAAAATTTTAATATCAATAGTATTTTCCAATAATAAAAAATAAAATATTTTGACCCAAATGGTCAAGAATAAGAGAATTATAATCAAAAGGTTATATCACCATATAATACAACTATTGTTACATATCATTACATGTACCTCTATACATGAAATAATTTAAGTTAAAAAGCAAATATATTGACAAATGTATAATTAGAATTGATCTGAAGAGACATAAGTGATATTTTAAGGTTAATTAGTTCTTTCCTATAAGTTGCTCTAATTTCATAATATAAATTAAAAATAAAAGTAGACAAAGCAATTTATACTAATATCTTTAAAAAGGACCAAAACATTAAGTTTGAAATGATTATTGGACATCTCCTAAGCAATATACATTCATAAATCTGCATATATTTGTACATCTGATATTTATCATGTGTCTCCTATGTGGGTAATACAAAGCAAAATTCCTTATTTACAGGACCATAAATCACATTTTTTCATGAATTAACCTTCACTTATAATATTTATTCCAATGTATTCCTTTGCAAACTCTTCCTTCCCCAGCAGTGCTGGGGACTGAACCCAGGCCTCACTCATGGTAGGTAAGTGCTCCACCCTGAGCCACATCCCCAGTCCTGCCAGGAAGACTCTTATAAAGAGAACTGGGATTTTTATAGAGTGCTGATTGTTGAGCAGAAGCATATTAACTTTCTCTTGGCGTCTCCTCTATTCTGCCCCTGGGTTAATGGGCAGGGAAGCATGAGAATGGGGTTACAATCACCCACCCAGGTAGAAGGCTTATTGATCTCCTGCAGTGAAGCAGGCAGCTTAAAACCCCTTTCCTCACTCCCAGCCCTCACCTGGGGTTATGGCGGAGAAGTGGGCTGTGTTGCAACCAAGGCCCTTTGTGTCATGGGCTAAGAAGTGCTGATCAGGCCTGCTTTGCCACATACCCTTAACCTCCATGCTCAGGTGGCAGGTCCCTCCCAGGCTTCCTCCTGCCCCCTACCAGGTAGACACACCCATAACCTGCTTTCCACACACCCTGGGAGTGATTCAGGCAGGGCAGGGGTGCCTAAGCAGCTTCTGGGCTGAGCCATACTGAGATGCCAAGAACCTTCACCCCAAGGTCCCACCTCTGCTGCCCAAATGGTGTCATGGTTCTTTCAGTTTCTGGAGACTGATTGCTGATGTGACCTGGACTTCCCTGACCTTTCCCTTGGGTGCCCTCTTCTCACATCAACTCCAACACTCTGGCCTCCCTGATTTCTACTTGCTGCACAGAGCAACTTAGCAACTCTGACCTTCCAGGTCAATGGATGCCACAATTCCAGTGGCTCACAGTGCCTTCCGGTGCCTGGCCAGCTACCTCAGACTCTCAACCTGGCCTTAGATTGCCCACCCCTAGCTCTGACTTAGTCCCACACTATCAATCTCGGGGATAACGTGGGTTCAGGGGGAAGCACTACCAATGAGGCCAAAGGCATCACAGTAGGTGAGAAAGTGAAAGCAAGCAAGACTGTGCTTTGCAAATAGCCCCTCTGCAAAAGAAGTTTACTTCCTTAGGCTGAAAAAACTTTTAGTAGACTGATCTACACCTAACTAAACCCATGCTCACTACTAAAGTAAACCAGCAGAGATCAGAAATTATAATGTAAATGTTTTGCTGATCATAACCAGGCTTTGTTGATTTGAAAACTTTTTAAAATATATAGGCATGTGTGTGTGTGTGTGTGTGTGTGTGAGAGAGAGAGAGAGAGAGAGAGAGAGAGAGAGAGAGACAATTGTGAGCCTGGATCACATTTAGATCCACATGTAAATTATCGCAAGTCTAAAAAGAAAACAAAAATCGGGGGCTGGGATTGTGGCTCAGCGGCAGAGCGCTCACCTAGCACGTACAAGGCCCTCAGCACCACATAAAAATAAATAAATATCGGGCTGGGGATGTGGCTCAAGCGGTAGCGCGCTCGCCTGGCATGCATGCGGCCTGGGTTCGATCCTCAGCACCACATACAAACAAAGATGTTGTGTCCGCCGAAAACTAAAAAATAAACATTAAAAAAATTCTCTCTAAAAAAAATTTAAAAATAAATAAATAAAATAAAGATACTGTGTCCAACTAAAAAATAAAAATTAAAAAAAGAAAACAAAAATCAACAGTGTTGTACCTTCCTTGACCGAGGACCACCGCCTAATGCAGAACACTGGATTGTGTAAAACATGGGTCCAATCTAATCTAACATTTCTTGTGTTGCGTTTTAACCCATATATCACTGTCCAGGAAATAAAATGTAATCATTAAAAAAAAATCAGCAGTATGAACATGGTATTCAAATTATCAATCAGATAAAAATAGTCAAATTTAACCCAATTTCAAAGCTATTTGACCTACACATATGAGGTCTGCTGGGGCTAAATAAAATTAACAAATAGCATCTTTTTTTTTAATGAGGAACATCAGATGTTCCTACTCTTGTCCCTATGATGGCCCCATTAGTTGGTGACAGTGGGCCTGATTTTTTTACTTCAGCATTTTTATTCAGACATATATAAAAACAAAACCAAAGACTTTAATGATATAACAGGTATTTTCCTCCAATTTGGTTCACACAAAGACGTCCAGTTACTTCTCCTTCTGACCCTGCCTCCCACTTTGAGAGATCAGAAGCCTGTGTGAAGGAGGCAGCTGTGCTGTTGTGCCCAAACAAGAAAACAAGGCCTCTTGCAAGGGCTCTGACTTATGTCAGTTTTACCTGACACCTTTCAGTATAAAGCACATGCACTGGAATTGGGAAGATTTTAAATCCTGGGCCCTGTCGCTTCATTTGTTTAATTTCTTCGATGCTCAGTACCCCCTCATCATGTTTTGCTTTCCACAATTTCTGCTGCCTGTGGTCAACCACAGTCTGAAAATATTAAATGGAAGAATCCAGAGTGGGCCTGAATTGTAAACAGTTACAAAGTCTAAACAGGCAGTTTAAATGCTTTCAGAATGGAAGATCTACATTAATCACACAATCACACCTCAAGCTAACATATAATTTTCCCTCATGGTAAACACAAGTATTTCTGAGTCGATTCCAGCTTAACATTACTCTGCGTCTTAGATACATGCCTATATCAACAGGTGATTGTTTTTGCTACTCTAGTTAGAGCCTGGTTATTTCAAGAAAGTCATACTTCCAAACTCTTTGGAATGCTAATTTAAAATGGGAGTATGGAAAAAAAACAAGTTACCAGGCAACATTTTCCATCACACAGAAGAAACGCAGGATTTAGCCATCATACACCAAAATCCACTTAATACCAAATAACTAACAAAATAAGTTTCCATCCAGTTTTTGCTCATTACTTTTGCTCAGTCTTTCCCTTGCATACCTATCGCCACAGGGGTAGGAGCCTTCACCAAGTCACTTCTTGTATTACGTGCACAGTGGCAGCTCTAGGCCTGAGTCCCAGGGACCTGTCTAAACCCGAGATAGGAACAGGATAGGGAGGAGCTACGGAAAGGACTTAAGAGAAAGGGTCTAAGTAACGATAGACCAGAAAATGATAATTTCAACCACAGCAAAAATCAGACTCTGCAATGAGCGCACAGCGGGGCTCCAACAGCTCCTCCACTCCAGGTCAGGTGGAAGGACAAGCTCACGCCTCAGCCCTGTCTTGAGAAGCACAGGTTTCCTTTGCTTTATTTTCTACTGTCTACTGTTGAGTTTGGAGCTACTGGTAAAACTGGGAAGAGAGGCCTTAGTTCTTAAAATGCTAACAAACATCAACTTACTAAGATGTTCAGAAGATTAACTAGAGTTCTTCAATACTTCCCAACTTCTCATCTCTCAAAGGCTTTAATTTCTCTGACATTTAGTCTACAACACGTCATGCACCAAAGGACACACATCAAAGGACAGAGCAAGTGAACAAGATTCAAATGCATGTATTGAAGGCACCTATAGATGCTCTGTATTTCTTTAATAGGTCTTGGCTACTTAGAGCTCTACACAAGAAACTATGCATAGTCGGATGCACATTTGTAATCCCAGAGGCTCAAGAGGCTGAAGTAGGAGGATCATAAGTTCAAAGCCAGCCTCAGCAATTCAGTGAGGCCCTAAGCAACTCAGTGAGACCCTGTCTCTAAACAAAATAGTTTTTAAAATGGCTGGAAATATGGCTCAGTGATTAAGTGACTCTGAGTTCAATTTCTGGTACCCCCCCAAAAAAATGATACTACACCTAAAATATATGATCTATTTTTCATTACTGTGGAAAGAAATTTAACTTAACAAATCTGGTTGGGTCCATTTCTTCCCATCCCCATCCATCCCTTCCAAGATGAAAAATTTTAACCCTGTTCACCAGCTCTTCCTCAACTGTTACCATTACTATATTTGAGCTCTGTCATTTTCTTATCTAAACACAAAATGGTAAAACAGTTTATTTTTGGAGGCTGAAGACGGTATGAAGAGATATGAACTGTAAGACTAGAAAAACGCCGCACCACACGACACAGATTACCAAAGAGTTTTTCCACTTTATTACAAAAGGCTGTGTGTTTATATAGGTCTAAGGAGAGGTCGTAGGGCTGAGGTAGATAACAGGTCGCCCGTTTATTGGCAAGCTCTTCCATATGTCAGTTCCGGAGCCCAAGAAGTTAATTCAAATTGGGGCTAAGGCTTCCCACCAGCAGGGTTTGAACACTGGCGCCGGCAGGAAGGTTTTGCGCCAGTGAAAGAAACAAAGAGGAGAAGGAGGGTCGTTAGACGCCATGCTGGGGTTTTTCTCTGGGATGCGGCTGCCGTTATGTTTTCCCAACATGAACCAACTAAAAGTAAAGGCAGAAATGCATATTTCTTATGGATCTTTTTTAAACCTACACTCCTCTGCTCTCCTGGCTCTAAGGAGACACACAATTTGGTATCCAATGCTTGAACGAAACAGACAGTGAATACAGCAAGGTCCATGAAGTCACAAAGTCACAAAGTACAACTAGGCCATGAAAAATAACTAGTATAGGGGGTTAATTCACACGGTAGTTGAACTGAACAGTTTATTACCTGGTGGGTCAATGCTTATCTCCACTTTTGCCCTCTTCCATTTGGTAAGAGATAAACTTCACAATCTAATAGGTTATAAAACTGTTCTTGCAGATGACTATAAAAACTTAAACTCAAGCTTCCTGATCACTCAATGCAAGTCAAAATATCTTGCTAGAAGCAAATTATACAATGTTTAAAATTAGTGTACATTCAAAACTGTTTCCTAAATTCCTGAAGTCTTCTAAAGTTGTATATTTCCTGCCTTTCTTCAGCAGTTTACTGAATATCTACAATATCCCATGCTCTGTTCTGGGCACTGGGAACACAAATTAACCTCAAATGGTCTCTGATCTTGAAACACATGCAAAAAGTCAAGAAGGTACTGTACATGTAATTGTAATAAAAGGGAGTTGGCATAACGGTGAAAGAAAACAGGGTGTGATGTTGGAACATGGAGTGGGAACAGGAAAGAGAGCAGGGAAGGATTCCTGGAAGAAATGCTGTCCCAGATGAGTCCTAGAGAAGAAGAGGTATTTATTCAGGGGAAGGAATGTTCTAGACAAAAAGAAGGGCAAATGCCTAAGGCACAGAGGCATGAACTGCATGACGGACACTTGCCCAGGGGTGAGGGTGGATAGGAGCACATGAAGAACCCCACGTGCTATCCTGGCGTGTGTGTGTGTGTGTGTGTGTGTGTGTGTGTGTGCGCGCGCGCGCGCACGTGGAGGAGGGAGGGGGGGTGTCAGATCCACTGAAGGGTCCTACTAGGGGGTAACCCAGACAGATCTGGTGTTAGATTCATCACTCTAGAAACTTAAGGTACAAGAAAGCCATTCAGAAGGTGGGAGGAGCACAGGCAGGGCCATTTCCTAATTCCAGATGGATCACTATTAGGAATGCACCGATTCCTAAATATCTCCTCTAGAACCACTGTAGGGTTGCCATGAACAGATCGCTGGGCCCAGGGGACAGTCTGGAAACTCACGCACACCACTGGCCATTCACAGTCTCTCCTCTGGCGTGCCCCTGAATCACAGACTGTCCTGGACCCCTGCTGGCTATACACCAAGCTGTCCCTGACAAACCATAAGGTGAGAGTGGGCAAGTGGATATCCTCCTCCATCCACATTTGCTTTGTAATTCAAGTTCTGGAACCAAAGCTACTAATACATCGTAGAACAGAGCCCGCCAAATACATGTCAGGTATGTTGCACCTGTGCTGAAGGACGGGAACAAAGAGACAAACGAGATACTGCACTTTTATTGCCTCTGCTTTTCCTAAGTGCTGAAAGCACTGTACTGCAGGTCCTGTTCCCAACCACACACGTGAGCCCTCGTCTCTGCTTCACCCTGAATCTTTTGCCTCCTCCACCCTCTATTCATCATCCAAAAAAGCCAAAACTGTGTTCCAAATATCCTTCTATAAAATGCTCTCTTTTTCTGTCATCAAAACCTTCTTCACAGCCACGTTGCCAAAATGTCACTTCCTCTCTTTCCCAGGCCATTTCCTTCCATAATAGCCTCTTCTCATGCCTTAATTCCTATAATCATCATTATTCACTTTGCTGTTATATTCCTTGCACTGCCATTCAGATCAGCTGGAACATCCTTTAAGCCCAGGCCAAGGTGCTGCACTCTCCAGTCCCACTGGGATGCTCACAACAGGGCGCCTGAAGTGTGGGTGAAATCAACCTCTCAGGAACAACAACCCCTTGGATGCCCAGTGAATTTCCCAACAGGTGTTTTCATCCGGGTAAGAGAAAGGCCCCAAAGGCCTTCTGTAAACAGACTGAGGACAGGTTCCAGATTGAAGAGGAAAATTACGCCTCAAGAGGGAGGAAGGGGAGGAAGGAGAGAGAGAGGTAAGGAAGGACAAAAAGAAGAATGGAAAGATGGAAGGATGGAAGGAAGAGGGAAGCAAGGAAGGCCGAGGTGAAGTTCAAGAAATGGCAGAGCCAACAATATGACTGACCCCCACATTACCAATGACTGAACTCCATTCCCTCTGACAAAGAATTCTCACCTTCAACTCAATACTTTTCTTTGCTAAAAGGAGGGCTAGCTGCCTGCACTATATTTCAATAACCCAGAATGCCTGGTAACGCTGAAGTCCTTCCTGCTGAACGGGAAACTGAATCACAGGAGCCTGAGACCAATACTTCTCCTCTCAGCAATGCGCAAGAGCAGCACTGGTGCACCACTAAGGCAGGTCAGGCTGACAGCACCCAGCAGCCCTGGAGAAGGTCTGCCCCGGAGGGAGTCAGACAGCAGGTGACCCACCCCCACACAGCCAAGGCGTACCACATCCTCAAGAGTGACACAGAACACCGGGCAGAGCACATCGCAGTTACCCCAGGAGGAAGGGTTATGATCAAAAACAATATACACAAATTAACCAAAGGGGCCCCGGCGCGAAGACGATGTGTTAGAATGACAGGTGTGGTCAGCCAAGTGAAATGAACGACTGAAGCTAAAGAAGGTTCCTAACAGTTAAAAATGAGCATAAATAATTAAATACTTTAATATACACATACTAATCCATGATAATACCATGTACCTTATGAACACAAAATAATAGAGAAACTTAAAAGGTAAAGAGAGGAGTCAGGCCTTCTAAAACACTACTGCCAGCCACATCCAGTGGCTTCTCCTCTCAGCAATGCACAAGAGCAGCACTGGTGCGCCACTAAGGCAGGTCAGGCTGACAGCACCCAGCAGCACCCAGCACCACTAGGCACACAGATCCTTTTCGGGCTCATGACCCTAATTTGGAGCCACCATTATAAAAGGCTTTAAAAAGTGCAAAGCCAATCCCAGCAGCTCAGGAGGCTGAGCCGAGAGGATTGAGAGTTCAAAGCCAGCCTCAACAAAAGCAAGGCCCTAAAAACTTCAGTGGGACCCTGTCTCAAATAAAATACAAAACAGAACTGGGGATGGCTCAGTGGTCGAGTGCCCCTGAGTTCAATTCCTGGTACCAAAAAAGAAAAGAAAAGGTGCAAAGCCAAAAGCAATTACTCTAATTATCTGGGAAAACTCCTAAATTACTTCCACCCTTTACTAAAGCAGATGTATCCTCAATGTCCACAGCAAATCCATGAAAATCTCAGATTTGAAAAGAGAATGGAAAACACACAAAAATAAAAAACCTTGCCAGCATTACACTGGACAACAGAAGGAGCTGCACAGCGTGTCGATCCAGAAGCAGAATTGGTT
This sequence comes from Marmota marmota marmota, assembly GCF_001458135.2. NCBI lineage: Eukaryota > Metazoa > Chordata > Mammalia > Rodentia > Sciuridae > Marmota > Marmota marmota. The sequence continues at coordinate 9,226,377 of NW_026000057.1, read as the reverse complement.
TTGTTGCTTTTTGATCTAAACCATGTCCCCTATAATTGCTGTGATTTACAGGCTCAGTGCCTTAACCGTGTGTTGTTTCCAGCCACAGGAAGGAACTGGATAGTCATTAAAAAAATTGTCACATAAATAGCCACTTACCAGCTCACCTGCGGAGTGTGATGCTGGACACTTGGAGTAAAGAATGCCAATTTTGTTTATTTTACTACCTGTGAACTCCCTAAGGAAAGGAGCAGGCTGGTAAATCTTCTCAACATTCAACCCTTTATTAACCACATTAGCAGATCAGGGAAAAGTCAGAGAAGAAAAAATAAATCATGGGGTAAAAAAAAACTTTTTATAATCAACTTTGGGATGAAGGAGACAGATATTCAAGACATCTCCCTTCCTTAAAAGTACATGGGATTTGGGGCTGGGGTTATGGCTCAGAGGTAGAGCATTTGCCTAGCATGTGTGAGGCACTGGATCCTCAACACTTCATAAAAATAAATAAATAAAGGTATTGTCTCCATCTACAACTAAAAATATTAATTTTTTTAATGGAATTTAAATTGCCTGAAACTGGTAGAACACTGAGGTCACATCCATGGGCTCTGGAGTCAAGGAACAAAGGTCCAGGCACTGCCTGGGTACCTCACTAGTTGTACATGTTATTTAACCTCTGTAATCTTCCATTCCCTCGTCTGTAAAACAAGGAAGTTAATACCACCTACCTTAGAGGTTTGTGAGTATTAAATGATATAAGTACTCAGTAAATTCTTAAGAAAAGTGTACTTTAGTATTACCAGAGTTTAAAGACTGGATGGAAATCAGCAGGGAAGTGGGAAAGGGAGGGGAAGTTATTATGATCAAGCATATTGCAAAGTGATGTAAAAGTCACTGTAAGAAACATCTGTTTTTCCAAAAACATCTAAGGAATGTGCATGTTCTTTAAATGCTTTTGTAAAAACCACAGTCTTTAACAGAGACCTGTTCCAAGTAAGCAAGATGAGAGGTTCCTTTTCTTCCCATCTGAAAGGTTTCCCTCCCTCTGCTTTTGGAAACCCAGTTATCTGTCACAGACATAGGAAACCCTGGTTTGGGGTCATGATGGCTCTGGGGTCACTGAGGCCAGAAGGGAAGGTCCAGCTCATCCTTACCTGTGCCCAGTGGTTCTTAAATACGATCATGCATGTTTCCGGGTCAACTCCCTGCAGACTCACAGCCTGCTGGAGTTTGCTTTCTGTTGAAACCGATGACATCATAAGCCTTCGAAGCCTCTAAGTCATATTTTATTTTCATGAAAATGTGGGAAGCAGTCACTAACTTCCAAGTGTCATATTAGAAATGTAACTTCTTCACTTTTTTATGGTCACCTTCTGAAACCTGTGAAGACAAGACAAAAGGTGCATCTCATTATGTTGACCTATTTAGGATGCTATGATGTTTAAGACCAGTGGATAGACATCCTCAAAGTCCAACACAGAAAAATATGTATAAAATATATTTATACTCAATCCCAGGGCTTTCCTATTTTCCTTCCCCTTGCTACTCAAAATATTAAATGATGGCATATAAACCATACGCATGAATTAAACAATTTGGAGATTTCTTCTCTCTACTACAACCAACCACAAACCCCAAGTTATTATTCTAAATCACTCAAGTTTCTATAAGCAAGAAATTATGATAGAAATGTTTATGGAGTCTCAAACACTATTAAAAGGCAAACTATGAGTTAACAGTGATAGAAATAAATGACTTAATGCAGCATCCAGACTCCCAGGCCTAACATGACCACATATTTTTTTAATCAATGCCTGTCATAATGAAGTTAAAAATATTCACATTTTATGGCTCCAAACTAAGTGAAGGTTTCTAATTTGTCTGAAAAACAACAGAATTCCAAGTAACCTTGGCAAATGAGAGAGAGAAATGATCCATCAAAAACATGATGGTGCTTATTAGCTGTGAGAACAAGGTAGTGCACTTACAAATGAAGAATGAATTATGTGGATAAAACACAAAGAAATCCTGACTACAACAGGGGCAGGAGGGGGAGAAGATATTGAGGTCAGCGTGTACCCTGAATATGATCCAGCTGTGTGGTGCTTTTCGACAAAAGCAATAACATAGGAGTATTATCTCACCAGCTTGATCAGCCCAGGAAAGGACCAGGTAGAGTTCAGAATATTATTTCCTTTATTGTAGAGACTGGAAAGAGTTCAGGGGGGAAAAAAAGGTAATTGCAATTACAGAGCACTGGAAAAAAAATGCATGATAAGAGTTAAGTTTGCAGACTTATGCCAAAGCAAGAGGAAAAAACGGTATTTTCCACTGAGTAATATGAAGGGTGTTACCAGAAGATCAGCCACGCCTCTAACAGTAAAATGCAAAAAGCAAGCGGGCCGGAGGCTAAGACCCGGGTTAGACTTGGGGTTAGGTTCTTTGCGGGGAACAGAATCCCACACTGGAAAATTCAGAACAAGTTCTTCTGGGAGTGAGGAATGAACACTGAAGGACCTTTAAAAAGACTTTTAGGACATAAGAACAGGAAACTTGCAAGAATTAACATATCTGGGGAAAGAAATATTGGCTTCAGAAGAAGATTAAGGTATACAGAGAGGAGGGCCTGCTGGAAGACCAGGCAAACCACACACTTGAGGAAAATGGCTTTCGTGTATTTTATTATTAAAATTGGCAAATTCCCCCACCTAGCATTCCTAATAATACAAACATGCTGTTCTCAATAAGACACTGTTTATTGCCAACCATGCCTTTTGCCACTGAGAGGAATATTTTATTGGGTTCCTGTGGTGTTCTGCAAATCAGGAGTGCCCCTGACCCCATGCACAGGTTACGCCTTCTCCCATCCCCTCAGTCGCTGCCACTCCTCATGATCCTGCTGCCAGTCTCCCACCTCACTTAGGTTACCTGGCCAGCCTTGACATGAATTTAAGTCCACAGCCCTGTTTTAAATGGTAAGAGATAAAACAAGACTCTTGAATCAGTTTCCTCGTGGTCCTAAACACTGTGTTTCTGCAAAAATGCCAACGCCTTTTATTCCGACAACATCGCCATAATAATAAGGAAAATCAAAGTGTTTTAGTTTTTCTCAGAGGTTGAAAAGTACAAGACTTCCTGAGAGGCTTTCCAGCTTCAGGATTCTGATTTGTCTTCAAAGGTAGGAGAGGAACATGCATCACACCAATTGCTTCTAAATCAAAAACAGAAAAAGATGCCTCCTAAGATCCTTTGAGTTAGTTCTCAAGGAGAATTTACCTGCAACCTTTTCAGGGATATAAGAATGTAGTTAAGACAGGACAAATATCTCAGCCAATATCATGAGCTTTGATGAAAAAAGAATGTTAAGTTTTGGGAGTCCCTATCCTGGGGAATCTCTTTCTTGGAAATTATATTCTTCTATGTGCTGGCTATAACACAATCTCTAGCCCTGTTCCCTTAAGAAACATGTTTTTAGTTTTTTTTGTTTGAAATCCTGAGGAATGAACCCAGTGGCACTCTACCACTAAGCTACAACCCTAGTCCTTTTTATTTTGAGACAGGATCTTGCTAAATTGCCTACAATGGCCTTGAATTATCAATCCTCCTACTTCAGCCTCCCGAGCAGCAGAGGTTATGAGTATATACCACCTGAAATCAGCATATTTTCTACCAAAAAGGCATCTTGTTTGGTTTATGCTTATCCAATCATACTTCAGAGACTTGTACCTGAAGAATCAAATGTGCCATGAATACAGAACTACAGCATAAAGAAGACTTGGGAGAGAATGGACGAATGAAGCAAGTCAAGCTAAATGTGAGAAAGAACAATGCCGGAGATCCTACCAGTGGAAATACTACTGAACACACCCTGGCACCAAAACGTTGGGTGTTTCCATTCCTTCTCTCATTCCCACCTTAGAGCACGGGAACTCTGGCAAGGCCCCAGGGCAACAGAGAACTAAAAGAGGGAGCTGCACATTCCTAAGGGATAGGAAGGAGGACGCCACCTCGTCAAGCGCCAAGGCTTTCCACGCATAGTCTGCGATCTTATCAGTCTTTACTTCTGTCCTTTTTGCACCCATTCCAGGTATTTATTAAGCTCTCAGATCACAGCTAAAGAACCAAGTGAAGTATGGAGCACAGACCTGAGCAAAAGGCTGACAGCAGGTAAAAGAGGTGGCAACCCCCAGAGTCCCAAGTGTGGCCATTCTCAGACCTTCTCCCTCTTGGCCCCTTCTCTCTCCAGTGACTGCGGCCAGGAATGTTCAGAGCGATGCCTGCTACTGGGGGCACACATCCAGCCTGTTCCTCCCCTAAATACACACTCGCCCAGCAACTCAGACTTCATGCCTGAGAGACAGCTCTACAGACTGTTCAGACCTTAAGAAGTGGATTTGGCTTTTTCTTTCTTCAAACGACCAACACCAAAAAATACCCAGAGGACTCTGTCTGCAACAGTGATCATATGTGGCTTCGTGGTGTGGTTACTCAGATTTTGGGTTGGGAGAGGAAGGGCAGAGAAAAATGGCCAGACAAAATACATGTATAACAGCCCGCTATTTCTACACAAATTCAACACTGCAAAGACTGAAATGTCTATATCATTTCCAAAGACGTTACCAACTGGCCATGTTTATATCTCATTAATATTATATATAGAAATACTTTCTTCCCATCAATAAAGAAAGAAAATTCTATTAGATATTGTTGGAGACAGGGATAACTGACATGGAAGGATATGTATCTTTATTTGCCCTTTTTTTTAAAAGGGAATATATATCTTTTATTTGACTATGAAAAAAGAATAAGCACAGACTTCCATATCACAGAATTATAAAATGCACCATATAATTCTAAAAATGTAGATTCCAGTCGACTAAATCACACCTCTTTTCAATGTAAAAATTTCTCCACCTCATTCCAGTCTAATTTCAGGCTCTCTGCAAGGCTGTAACATTTAGGAAAGCTATAAATGTGTCAAAATCACATTTTTTCCCTGAATTATCAATAACTACATGTCCCTCTCTCACAAGCAGACTAAGCTCAAATTATAAACATTTTAGCATTCAGTAATACATAATCTCATATGATCCTTCAATTCTTTCATCTATTTAAATATAATATCTTTTAATAATGAATTGTTTTTGAAAAAACCTTAAGGGAAGAAAATGGGATGGCCACCCTGGGGGGGAAGGATGCAAGGAAAAGGTGTCCTGAGAACTCTGTGTTCAGAGTAAACTCATCACACCTGCAGGCCTATGGGGGGTAGGGGGCACACCGACACACACACACACACACACACACAGGCACACCGAGACACACTCAGAGGCACACAGAGACACACACACACACAGAGGCACACCAACACACACACACACACACACACACACACACACACACAGAATTGGAAGACAAGAAAAAGGACCTTGATGGAGCAAAAAGAAGGAAGGTGAGGTGGAGAACACAGGGAAGAGCGTCCCAGAGACCACAGACCACCACAGACCACAGACTGAGCCCTTCCCTGGTGTGTTACATGTGGGCAAGAACACCCAGGCCTCGATGCAGATGCAGGGCGGGCTCCCTCCCCACCTCCCCTCCTGGTTCCTCCTGGTAGTACTGGGTTTACAGCACTCAACTGTGCTGGGTTCACAGGACTAAGCCCCAGTACTATCAGGGTGGGTTTACAAAAACGGCTAGAGAATTTAGGCAGAGTTAGAAGCCAGGGACAAAGGGTAAGGGCTAAGTGAGCAGCTCAGTTCTCCAAGCCTGCAAGTTCCAACTTGGGAACCTGATCTCTGACCTGACGACGCCCCAGGGATCCAGTTCTACCTGTGGTTCCAAGGAGCTGTGAGGTCTTGAGCAAAACTCACTTGGAGAAGGAATTAGAACTAAGTCACCATTTCTTGGGTCTCTTATGGCTCAACCTGTTATTTTATGTACTTTATTGAAACTGTTACATGGTTGGGGAGGGGTCATTACGCAGACATTCAAGAAGAATAAGAGCCTTTGTCCACAAATCTTCCACTGTAAATGAGAGATATCTGTATTCTTTTTACACTTCCCTTAAGAAATCCACAGCACAGAAATCAACTACCTCAACAGAATTCTGTGATGGTTGTGGCTTCCCATACACACCCCATTTCTTTCTTTTTTCTCTCCCGTGGGTTGAAAACCTCATTGTTTTACCATGCACATTGGATGGCCTGAGCTGGTGCGACTGAGGGCTGAAAAGCCTATTACTGTAAATGTGCTTACCATGTGCAATGCCATCTAGGGTGAAGACTCTTCAAATACTGGGACACCTGAAGAGAAGTGAACCTTGTGCCTTCAATTACAAATAATTGGGGGGGATTCATTTTGGGTCAAACTACCTCACACAACCTCTTCTTAGAGCCTAACGAAATCTTATTAAACCTAAATCCTCACTGTGCTCTAGTCCCCTGGCCCAGTTTCCTTCCCTCTCTTGCCTTAACATCACATGGCAACGCTGGGCAGTGTGACAAATGGAGCCAGCATCTACCAACCCCCGACTCCTAGGCCTCTCTCAATGCACCACCGTAGGACTCTGGTCCATTCATTGTTCCAGTGAAGCAGAACCTCCTTCAGTTCCATTGACTTGTAAGTCATTGGTTAACACACGGTGTGTGCACAAAGAAAATCCTCTCACTACACCCATTCCAAGTGGTTTTAAGCTTTGACAGATGCATGCCTCAAAGTAGGAACAAGACTGCAGAACACTGTTAATGCCATGAAAGCACCCCACCAGGTTTACACCTTCATTTCACAAGAGCAGATGGCCAACAGACCATACCCATGCTCTGGGCAACTGAATGATAAGCAGAGCACATGGAGAAGGGAAAATCAAACTGAGCATCCAGATTCACTCCTGAAATTTTGGGGGGACATAATTTTTAAGGCTATTTAAGAAAGTAAGCATATCAACTGCTCTCCTTCAAGAAAGTTTTGAAAGCCACCTCAAAGATGCATTACAGATTTTTTTTTTTAAATTAAGAGTCCAAAACAAAGGCTAATGGCCATTGCAGATCCTAAAATATTACTGAAGAGATGGATGTGGAATTTTGTGACTTTCATGATAACAAAGAGCCAAAGGAACATGTTTAATCAGGGTCATATGGATGTGGGGATCTCACAGTCTATCAGGACAGACCCTAGGCACATCCTGATAACCACTGGTGCTCTCTAACTCCGTGCTATCTTTGGAAGCAGTGTTTAAATAGTACAGTTGCAAAGCTCCTACATATTCATCAACAATGGTTTTATGGTTATATAAATTATGGCAATTCCAATAAGAGGCAGTTCTTAATGGAAAGATGGCCAGGAGGCACATGGAACAGCACACAAAGTACAGCCACTGTTCGTATAAGAAGCCAGCGTCTTACTGTAACTATGTGCTTATAAACACAGAGTGGCCTCCACGAAGACTCAGCAAGGCTAAGGGTGCTGCCTCAGCACAGGGGCACTAGGTGGCCAGGGGACAGCAGGGGGACAGAGGCTCACTTTTCACTGTTTAAATTTTGTACCAAGTTTATGTACTACTTAGCAAAACAAAATTCTTTGATTTGACAACATAAAAGCAAAAGAACATCCTAAACAATAGGGGAAGTCCCTAAGTCCAACTTAAGTACAGCCATTATCTGTCCTTGAAGTCTCTTCTTAGTCCTATATAAAAGGAATGTGGCTGCAGGATGAGCGTGATCTGACAGGTGCAGATAGGGAGAGAAGGGTCACTTAGTGGAAGATGCTATTTGACTCAATTATAATGACCACAAGATGTTTGAAAGGTATTTAATACAAAACCTACAAAGGAAAATAACTACAGTTGTCCCTGGTATCCCTGGGGGACCAGTTTCAGGATCCCGCAGATAGCAAAATCTGCAGATGACCAAGTCCTACTTGTATGCTTTAGATCATCTCTACATCACTTATAATACCTAACGCAATTTAAATACATGGAAATCATTACACCATATTGCTTAGGGATGGGAAAATCTGTATGTATTCAGTAGATGCAACTTTTTTTTTCTCAAATATTTTTAATTTGCAGTTGGTTGAATCTGCAGGTGTGGGACTTGCAGATACAGAGGGCCAGCTGCATATCTGTAATTATACAAGTTGTCAACTTCCAATGGAGTGAATATGAAGGGAAATAATGCATCAGGAAAGTGTAAGGAATTCAGAAGGATGGTAGTCTTATTTTTAATGAGCACTGTTTTCAATGGTTATTTTAATATTATTTTCCAATAGTGCTTGTTAAATTAAATTCATATAATTTTGGGCTGGGGCTATAGCTTAGTGGTAGAGCGCCTGCCTCACACACATGAGACACTGGGTTCTATCCTCAGCACCACATAAAAATAAATAAAATATATTTTTAAAAATATTTATATAATTTACCTTTGGCTTATGAGGTTAATATCTCTAGGAATTTTTAAAGTTAATATTTTGCCAAACTCTTTGTCAGACTACGTCAGTGGTTCTCCAAATAAGATCTGAGGGATGCCGAGGCTCCCCCTATTTACAGGGGTCACCAAGGGTTCTCTCTTTTTTTTTTTTTAACCAAGGGTTCTCAATAATTTTTTCAAGATCCTCTTTCTAAGAAAAAACAAAATCAGTCAAAGTAAATGTAGCTTACAACAAAGATTGCTCAAATGAAAGAAAAAAAAACTTTCTGCATTGCAACTTACTGTAGCTACACTTGAGTTTCACTAGTCACAAACCTTAAAATTGGCATTTCTTTTTAGGATATTTTATATTAACATGGCAAAACCTATTCCTTCAGACCAAGATTTTCTCTAAAAACCAAACATCAATATGCACCTATAAATAAGTTTCTTAAACTTTCTCTTTTAAAAATATTACACTCACTGTAGGCACAGTGACTCAGGAGGCTGAGGCAGAAGGATCACAGGTTCAAGGGCAGCCTGGACAACTTAGTAAGACCCTGTCTCAAAATAAAAAATAAAAAGGGCTGGGGATATGGCTCAGTGGTAGAGAACCCCTGGGTTCAATCCCTAGTATCACAAATAAAATATTTATATATATTACATTCATCAGCTACAGATCTGACTGCTGTAAGCCTTCAAGCATCATTTTGTGGAATTCTGAAATAGAATTTGGCAAGAGACTGGTTACCACTGAACAGAGTGGTACTGTACCTCACTGAGGGGTACACACTCTTCCCCTTGTACAGAGAGATGTGCACATTGTTACAAGCCCAAATCTATCTCTGCACACAGATGTTAAGTATTAATTATCAGTGGCTTCCTTCAGAGACCCCACAAGAGAAAGAGCTCTGAGAACTTGCCATTAACAGTTATGGAGGCTCCAACTCCGCTTGGGGATCCAGGATTAAGGCTTACCACCTGCTGTTCCAAAAAAATAAAGTAAAACAGAAACGATTCCTATCAGGCAATTCCTTCGCGGCAGCAGGGATGGCTTATTGACAGCCACCACCACCCAGCCAAGCAGACCTGCCAAGACTCTCCTTGTGGAGAGGGAGGATTAGTTTATCCAGAAGCTCCAGAAGCAACTGGGTAGATCACAATTCTTCCACCTCCCGTCTACACTTGCCCCTGGAGTGACGGGCACAGACCTGAATGGCGTCAAGCCATCTACACTTCTGAATTAAAAACTCTTCTCCACTATATTAACGTGTGTGTATCAATGTCTTTTGTACATGGGCAGGGGCAGCAAAAGCAAGCAAAGAAAATCAAAGACAGTGTTCTAAATTAAGTTTTCCTCCAGATAGATTTTGCATTTGGTGCTATTTCTCCCTGGAGTTGGTGCTTCAGGTAAAACACAAGGAGCACGAATGCATAGGGGTTCCTGCTCCCCATAAAAGCAAGCTGCATTTAGAGGTAACGAACTGCCAAAAGCAAAGGAGTTGTCAGGAAGGTGTGCAAGTGAAAGAGGAAGCTGAGTACCTCCCTTTATTCAGCAAAAAGTGATTTTATATAATACTAACACATAGTTCCATAATAATTCGCCTCCATTCTGTGTCCTAGGGAATTACCAAACATTGATGATCTGACCCCTTACTATCAGAGTGTAGCTGCAACTTATCTGGGGGTTGGTTCTAACATCAGTGTCTAAGATAAGGCATGAAAAGGTTCAAAATAACTCCCAAACACCCCTTAGCAAAGCACTTGCTAGAAACCAACAGACATCTTTTTAAGTTGCAAAATCAGTTGTAAATCCAACAAAACAGCATGTATTTCGGTCAGGCTGTACGAAAGCAATGTGTGTTTTCAAATCCGAGACTCAGAGATACCCACACAACCAGAGGTGGCTGGAAAGTGGACTAAGCAAGAACACAGCAGAGCGCACATGTACACTACCTAAGAATAACCCCTGCACCTGTGAACCACTATCCTCCCTCCCTTTCAATCCCTGTTTTTTTTTTGCAGGGAAGGGGGATGCAGGAGTCAAGGACATATATATAAGTCATTACACAAGACTGGCGCTTTCTTCAGAATTACCACCCTGAGGGAGCTTCACAAACATTAATAACACCAAAATCTGCATAAAGTGCCAAGTACATTATGTTTCCTGCTTTCATATCAAAAGGAATCTAATACAGGCAAACCATCCAAGAGACAACTCAAGTAATATTAAAGAGAGATGTTTCCATTAAGTAAACATGCCTCTGTTTCTAAAATATTTTAAGTTTACACTCACAAACAGAGCACACAAACACTGCCAATCGGCAGCTCAGTAATAAATATCATGCTCTGCAGAACGATTTTCACAAGTAAAAGAAGGCATAATGATAGAATAGGAGCCAAGAAAATGTAAGCACCTGGGCTTCAGATACAGCTGATCATGCTGACGTTAACCTTTATCTAATCAGCCCACATGGATACCAGCAGCAGCGGCTTCCAGCCACTTCTGGGTTCCTTCTGTGACAAATCTAAAGAGAATTTTTACTTTAAATCTGACCATTTTTGCTTCTAGGGGCTTCCAAAAATACATTTAATCATAATTAAGTTACATTTAAAATACTAGAGTACTTACTTAGCACCAGAGCATATCTCACACATTATATGTTGTTCATTGATAATCAAGTGATTAAAAGTTGCCATGGCCTTTTTTGTCATGTTTTGAGAATTTAAGCCACAAAATAAGAAAAAGGTAAGAGGACTGCTATGATGTTGGAATTAAATATTTTACATAATTATTTCACAATAACATCTTTAGTCTAACACCATCAGTATTCTATATTTATTGCCTACACAAAACCATAATTACTTGTTGATTGATCAAAATTACTAGTTGACTTGAGCAATTCAGCCAGCAGCAGCCTTCAAGGTAATTAGTCAAATCAGCAGTCTATCAAAGTGACTAATAAGTTTCTGAATCACAGATTAGACTCTAGAACATCACCATAATTTGTAGATTCAGTTCCAAAACCGTGATTCATCTTGTTAAACTCAAAGAGTATTTTCCTCATAATTTAATTTACTCTGTATACCTTTGAGGTTTTTCTTCCCCTTTAAGGAAAAAAAGAAAAGTGACAACAAAAACCAAAGCACAAAATTCACTGAAATCAAATCTTGTTTCAATAAAATAAGAAGACCAGGAAGACAGGCGGGAGCTGTTTATGTTATGTTTTGAGGGTGGACAGAAAGAAACAAAAATGGATTCTCACCAATCAAACCACTCCTCGGTGCCTCAAATTCCATTAAAGACCACAATTCTCTTGATTTGATGCCAATGCCTCTAAAACACTCTTACCCAAGAAGACTGTTTTTTGAAAGAACAAGGAAAGCAATACACTTAAAGTCTGGAGAAAATTTTCTTCCATTTACTAGGGTCAGTGAAACATCCATCATACTGAGACGCAAACACCTTACAGAATAAAAGATCAGAGGAGCTACACAAGTAGGAGATCAAAGCACCAGTGCCTCTGGGGGACCAGCAAGTAACAGTCTGAACAGGTCCCCCTGCGATTTCTCTCCTAAATCTAGCTTAGGAGGCCAGGGGAAGAAAGGCAAAGCAGAACATGCTATCCCCCCAAAATACTGTGATTAAAAAATAATTGATTCTAGTTTGGTGCGCGCTCTCTCTCTCTCTCTCTCTCTCTCTCTCTCTCAATAAAGAATCTTTTCGAAGTCATTAAACAGAAAAACCATATAATAAAAGTTTTACAAAAGCAAAAGTGTTCCAATTAGCTACACACACTAACTATAACTAGGCACACGAAATTATCTACTCATCATAATGGTACATCCAGTGGAAAGAAGTTACAACCATACTCAGCAAATGCTTGCGAATATGTCTCAAGGAGCTGGAATGCACTTAACTAACACCCTCCCTCGGCTCTAATTCCACCTGCTCAAGCTAACAGACACCACTCTGTCCAGGTGTGCCTCACATGCAAAAAGCACGTTGTCACCAAAAGTTGAAGGGGATAAAAGGCAAAATGTAAATAAAACATGCCCAATATAATATTAACAAAACTTTTTTTCACTAGTTGCCATGATCAAAGACATTATGCTGAACTAAGTGCCCACTAAACCCCTGCCTTGAATCTGACTGCTAATGCCTTTCTTCTCTAGATCTCTTGGTTTAACTCCTCTCCCCACTGCTGGGAGCCATTAGCCAAGTAGGTATGACAATTTCCTTGCCAGCGTACCCCATGTTGCAGTGACATTGAATGTAGGTGACCTTGCTCAAGGACCAAGGCGGATTAGGGTGTTCCCGGTTTAAGATAATCATGTTTAGGGCGTTCCCAGTTTAGGTTCCAGGTTTAAGGTTTAAGATTATTCCTGCTGGGAATAGGGTGTATCCTGCTGCCTGAGTTCCCCTTGAGTTCTCACGGGATTCAGAGTATATTTTGGGAGACAGAAGCCCAGTGGAGGTGGATTTGGGCAGAGAACGTGGATTTCCCCAGAACGTGTTTGTAGACGGCTGATGTGAGTTCGGGAATAAAGAGTTGCTGTTTGAATCTACAAGCTGTGTGGTGGCTCGTGATTGTGTGCCCAGCCAGACTGCGGCACCCCACGGTGACACGGGCTCTGATGTACTTATTTGAGGACCAGCTTCGGTGTTCTTGAGAGGAAGAATCCCATCTTTTGCTACTCATGAGGTGATTCAATAGGCATTTAATCCAAGTGCCCACGATGTGCAGAGCGGGATGTATGGTTAACATCCATTCGAAGGCATCAGGGACTGATCCGCTCACTGGGTGAGATCTGCCTCAACAAGCAGCGCCCTCAACCAGGAGAGAAGAGGGAGGCCATTTTTTTGAGCACCACCCTGAGCCAGGCACCACACACCCTGTGTGTTCACACACCCTGTGTGTTCACACCCCCAGCGAGGCAGGGACTGCCGTCCCATTTTACAGAAGAAACTCAAACTTAGAGAAAAGGGACTGGTCACATGGCTGGCATTCTAGAAGCAGAGTCAGGAGGCCTGGGCAGAGGGAGGAAGCAGATCAGGAAGAGTTGGGAAGGACTTCAAGGAGCGGTTCCCTCACCACATCTGTGTAAGTAGATTTCTGAGAGTGACAAAAGGAAGCACTTCAGCTAAGAGAAGAGTTGGTAATGTAGGATCTGATTCCCTGCAGTGCAGCTCCCCACAGAACAGTGCTGTAGGACAAATCCAACTTGCAAGGAGACTAGAAGACTGAGAACAGGAAAAACCACTAGTCAGTAACCACTAGTCAGCCAGTACTGCTACCACCACAAAGTATCAAACAGTCTAGAACATACATTGCTGGAGGGACTGCAAATTGGTGCAATCACTATGGAAAGCACTATGGAGATTCCTCAGAAAACTTGGAATGAAACCACCACCTGACCCAGTTATTCCACTCCTTGGTTCACCCAAAGGACTTAAGATCAGCATACCACAGTGACACAGCCACATCAATGTTTACAGCAGCTTAATTCACAATAGCTAAACTATGGACCTAGGTGACCTCAACAGATGAATAGATAAAGAAAATGTCGTGTATATACACAATGTAATATTACTCAGCCATAAAAAAGAATGAAATTATGGCATTTGTTGGTAAACGGATGGAACTGGAGACTACCATTCTAAGTGAAATAAGACAATCCCAAAAAAACCAAAGGCTGAATGTTCTCTCTGGTATGTGAATGCTAACACACAATAATGGTGGAGGGGTGGTAGAGGGAAATTCACTGGACAAAGAGGAATGAAAAGAAGGAAGGAAGGGGGACTAGGAAGGACAGTCGAATGAATCAGACATAACTTTCCTATGTTCATGTATAAATACACAACCAGTGTAACTTCACATCATGTACAACCACAAGAATGGGATCCTAGTTAGGATGTTATACTCCATGTATGTATAATATGTTAAAATATACTCCATTATCATGTATATCTAAAAAGAACGAATTAAAAAATAGTCTAGAAAACTTGGGTTTTGGCCACTACAGAAGTTGCATTTTTCTGCTCATGGTAAGGTCTAGCTATAGAGTCTAACTAGTTAGCAATTCTAATAGATATTAGAAAGATGAGAAAAACTGATGAGCAAAACTTTAAAAAAAAACACTAACCATTAACTATTTATTATATTCTCATGTCACTTTATTCTGAGAGGAGTTTATTAACTAAACTCCATTAAGAGATGTTATTACCCAAAATGCCAGTTCAAAAACTTGGTTTTCCCTTTCATTTGGCACCTACTGATCAGCATGAAGAATACTTGTATACACTCTGTAGTTTTCTGTATACAACTAAAATTAGCAAGTTAAAACATAACTATATGTGCCTTTCTATCAGTTTTTATAAAATGTAAGACCATGCAAAATTTTAAATACAAATTCAGGTCATTAATCACGTTTATCCTCACATTACATCCCTGTGGAACAGATTCTGCAATTTGGCTCATGGTTTCCTAAAATTTCTGCAGACCATGCTTATATCCCATACAAGATGGTCCCAGACTTACCTTCTTTCCTTTGGATAATTACAATACAAAGCACATTCCTCTGTGTGTAGTTTGGGCACCTGTGACTTGGCCAGGTTTCGAATTTAATACTAGAATAAATCACATCATGTATCAAGCAAATTATATAAGAAACTTGGTTCTACTTTTACAAGTTATGTACCAAACCTTCTATGTACATACACACATACACACTCTCTCTCTTTCTTTCTCTCACATGCACACGCGAGCGCACACAGTCTCTCACACACAGGATAATGAATTTGTTAGTGGACTACTTCTTGCACAGCTAGAAGACTATGTCTACCTGAAGACTATATTCATCACTCAGAGATTACCTAGTAGCCTCCTTCCCACACTCCCCTATCCTTTTACTGAATTTCAAGAGTTACAAGCACTGAAATAGATGCTCAAATATCCCCGCCCCCCGAGTTCCCTGCTAACTAGTTAGACTTTATAGCTAGACCTTACCATGAGCAGACCTTATTCTCCCAGCTGCAAGGAGTACCAGTGGACCTCAGCCCTTTTCAGAAACTGCTCTCTACTGAAGAGAGCCGCTTTGCCTAGAGTTACACCCTCCTTGAGGGGAGCACACATTCATAACTAAGGGTGGGTGGGACCCCCTCACTTCAACTCAGGACAACTCTTGAGGGGCCATCATATCTCCCTGGAGGGTTGACACAAGCCTTGGATGAGCTTTGGTGGCAGGCCATCATCACCTCTGTGAAGACCATGCCCCTTTCTTTCCACCCAAGATGATTCAGAGAGCAGACCTTAACAGAGTCCCCCTTCATGCAAGTGTCCATATCAGAGCCTGCACTCAGGAGGACCTGCAACAAGTACCACCAGTCAACGAAGACACTGCACATCTAAGATAATTAGACACATTTAGGAAAGAAAATAATTTTTAAAATAACATTTTTTGTGTGTGGTGCTGGGGATTTGAACCCATGGCCTTTTGGCATGCAATGCAAGCACTCTACCAACTGAGCTAAATCCCCAGCCTCAATAACTTTTTTTTTTAAAACGTTACAAGACTTTGATCACCAAAATACTCCAATGCTGCGTCAGTATGCTCAACCCATATTTTCCAATATTCAGCCCTTTATAATTCTGATCCCCAGACCAATCTTAAAAGAATTAACACCAAAAAATGGCTTTTCCTATTATATAAATTGTAAACCTCTATGTACTTACATTACATTGAAAAGCATTTACCCTTCATGTTAGGCTGTTGGCAATTTAGCTAATTTAAAAATAAATAAGTATCAACAATCTGGAGAACAAGGAAAATAAATTAGCCCAGTCACTCACTTGTTTCTCTTAAAAATAAGCTGTTTGGGGCTGGGGTTGTAGCTCAGTTGGTACAGCATTTGCCTTGCATGTGTGAGGCACTGAGTTTGATCCTCAGCACCATATAAAAACAAATAAATAAAATAAAGATACTGTATATGTCTATAACTTAAAAACTATTTTAAATAAATAAATTAATTAACTGTTTTGAGGGGTTGGGGGTGTAGCTCAGTGGTACAGCTTGTCTTAGCATGCATGAGGCCCTGGGTCTGATCCCCAGTACCAAATCATAAAATTTAAGAAAAGCCCTTTTCAAAGATTTTCTAAGAGGACTCTAATCATAAAAAGCAGAGAGTAAGAAGGAAGAAGAGTCCTTTACTCGACTTTAACATCCACTCATCTCCCTTACAAAAAGGCTATTCGTAAGCTATGTGAAAAGGACATGTGTCCTATACTACCTTGTGAGGAACTATGTTTCTGGGGAACTGTCTTGCCTATTAAACATCTCTCTGATATTTCCAAAATAGTTATCACTATAGTGCAACACAAAGAACACCGGACCAGGGGTCAGAATTCCCGGGTCCCAGTGCTGGTGCAGCCACTGACCTGTGGCACCTAGTGATTCCACCAGATTAATAATTCAGGGATCAGCAAGGCATGGTGGTGCACATCTACAATCTCAGTGGCTTGGGAGGCTGAGGCAGGAGGATTGTGAGTTCAAAGCCAGCCTTAGTAATAGTGATGCGCTAAGCAACTCGGCGAGATCCTGTCTATAAATAAAATACAAAATAGGGCGGGAGATGTGGCTCAAGGGTTGAGTGCCAGAGTTCAATCCCTGGTACCAATAATAATAATAATAATAATAATAATAATAATAATTCAGGGGTTGGCCGGTCAGTCAGGCAGCCCAGATTCCAGTACTAGCTTCATCCCTTACTAGGCCACATGACCTTGGGCATGACATTAAACCTCTCTAAGCCCAATGCCTCATCAACAAAATACAGATGACCATAATGTCACACCTCACGGGACAGTAAGGAGATTTGCAACACTGTAGGTGAGTGCTCAGCACAGTGTCTTCCTCATTAGGAGCACTAATAAAAGTGAGCTATCACTATTAACTAGCTTCCATCCAGGTCTACCAGAACCAGAGCTTTGGGGAGAAGCAGTGCTTCAGGCATTTAAAAAATAATGAATATTAATACTTTTTAAGATGTCAACTCGTTGCTTTTATCAGTCTTATATCCTAAATTTCCACAGGAGATTTTGCTCAAAAAAAGAAAGGAAGGAGAATGTCTAAGAAAGTTCAAACCCACTGGACTAGAAGATCTTAGAGCTTAAGCCTTATCTGCCTGGGAGCCAGAGGCCCACTCCAAAGGGCAGCCTTCCCCTCGGAGCTGCCATTTACGCAGTGAAGTAGAGAGGTGTGTCCAGACTGTTGCAGAGAATTCCTGAATCTGCACTGTATCTGTAGGTATTTCTGCCACTTCTCACACACACAGGATGAAATTGATGGTCTCCAGCCCTTGATGACAACTCTTCAGGAGACAAGACAGAGCCAACCACAAAAGACTGCACAAAAGCATGTCACACTATTCTTTCCTGGTTTCAGAACAGAAATATTCCACTCTAATCAGAACTGCCAACCTAGAGAAAGAACTGCCACACCATTTCCGAACTAAGGAACAAGTGGCGAGGCAGAGACCGGCTGCTAGAACTAAAAAATGGGACCAAAGGGAATGTCTCATAACTGGAACCTGAGAATCTGAATTTCCCTTGGCTCTTGAGGCCCGGCCACGGGCAGAAACAAAGTCTGGGCTCTGCAAGAGCAGAAAGTCTGGGGGTGTAGCTCAGTGGTACAGCGTTTGCCTAGCATGTCCAAGGCCTTGGGTCCCAACCCCAGCACTTAATGAATGAATGAATGAATGGGCAAGCAAGTGAGCAGCAAATGGTTTTGCTTTTGAGACAAAGCCTCTGTTATCAAACCTGGATATTTCCAGGGTTCTCCTCCTTTTTCAACATGCTTTATGTATATGTCCATGGTACTGGTCAAGTCAAGTACTCGCTTCCTCATGGCATTTCCAGATGCAGTAATGGAAAGGGAGTCTTTAGTCCTGGGTAACTTCTCAGATCTTGGCCTAGACCTCCACCACTAGGAAGCATTCCCAGAGGAGCTCATCTTCTGCCCAAGATTACAAACTCCATGATGACAATGTTGACCTTATTTCACTGTTTTATTTTGGTTTGTTTTTGTGGTGCTGGGAATTGAACTCAGGGCCTAGTGCATGTACAGCGAGCACTCTACCAAAAGAGCTATATCCCCAGCCCCTGCTGTGTTTTTAATTCCTTACATAAATGCTTGCCACATGATAGGCCCGTAAGAAATATTTGTTGAGTAAATTGATGAATGAATGAACAAATGAATAAGTAAGAGATGGTAGTTGTGCCAAAAATTTAAGCCCAGATTAATCTAGCATTTCCAAGATATTTAAACAACTGCAAGATATCCCCAAAAGATAAATGGGACAATTAAAGTTCTTCTCCTAAGCCTCTCAACCAAAAACACATTAAATAGTATTAAAGCATTCACTTTTCCCAAAATGTGAGAGGTTTTTCAGGGCAGGTTTCCTTTCTTTTCTCAGTACCGAGGACTAAGTCCAAGGGGTGCTCTACCACTGAGCTATGTCTCCAGCCTCTTTTACTTTTTATTTTTAGTCAGGGTATCACTAAGTTGTTAAAGCTGATCTCACACATGGGTGTACCACCACACCAATAGTTTTCTTTTGGAATTATTTAATTTTATTGGGAAATTTTAATTTGTCAAGATAATTCTTATAATCAACTGATAACACCATTGTTCTTGGTTAAGGATAGGTGATAAAGGTAGGCTCTGAAACTAAGAAAAGGAAATATTTTGCCTTGGTTCATTTTAGCCAATCTCACTGGCAATAAAGGTGAGATATGAATTTCTTCTGTACTTCTGGCCTTGAAACTGCTAACCTTTTTATAGCTTAATAATCACAATATCAAAAAAACAAACTGAATTATAAAAAGCATTTACTTTTCATTCCATATTACTGATAAACAGAAATATTAATCCATGTTCCCCAGACCTTCCTGGGAAGCCAAGTACTCCTCAGGGAAACGTAAAGCACACTGAGGACTTGTATGCTGCCAAAACTGGAAGAGGGTGGCTCAGAGAACGGTTCCAGGGGCAAGAGGCAGTCAAGCTGAGCCAGTCTCCGTGGGTTAGCTGGATACCAAACCTCTTCTCACTCCCATGACAGAAGAGGAAAAGAACCACACAGCCAGACACTGTGGTCACCTCCTAAACCCCTGACCCCAAGGAACCCTGTTAGCACAAGGCCCTGAACAACCTCAAAGAGTCTGAGACCGCCGTGTGTGAAAGGCAGGCCACGTTCCAGGTCCCCATCTGCACACTCTTTCCCTGTGATCTGTTACACACTGGCACCTGCGAGGCCCTGTGGGGAGGGAGGATTTATGTAGTGGGCTGTCTGATTAGCGTCATCAGCATCCCTTTACCTTAGCTCCAGAGAGTTTGGGCACATTGCTTATTTCACCATAAGCTTTACCTCCAAACTTGGTGAGCTGTGTTTCACTATAGGTGAAGCAGATGGAGGTGTGTGGATGGATTAAGATGAGAAACAGGAAGACACGGTGAAAAATCAATGAGTTTGAAAACTGGAAACCAAATCCTCATTCTACTCTCAACCAGCTACCAAGCTTGGACAAGTGACTGACTCTCTCTGTGTCTCACTTTCTTTACCATTGAGTCCTGGGGCTACAGTAAATGCTTTGCAGTCTCCTCCAGGTCCTAAATTTAAGAAGTATTTGAAGCCCATCAAGTCACTACTGAAAATCAACCACATAAGTCTCTCAAAGTGCCAGGCCTTTTAAAGTACTTTGGATTCAATGCAATTCAAACCATGACCCACACCCTGTATCATCCATCCCATGAGCAAAGACTTACCAAAATATTAGTACTCAACAAGCACCGTGAAACACGTTGGAGGGTCCCAAGTTAGAAAAAGTAATAAAATGGTACAGTTTTGGTTCGGTTTGGTTTGGTGGCTTTTTTGTTGTTGTTGTTGTTGTTTTGGGTTTTTTTTTTTGGTGTATGTGTATATCAGGGATTGAACCCATGGGCGCTGAACCACTAAGCCCCAGCCCCAGCCCTTTTATTTTATTTTCTATTTTAAGACAGGGTCTCATTAAGTTGCTTAGGGCCTCAACAAGTGGCTAAGCCTAGGTTTGAATTTGTGATCCTCCTGTCTCAGCCTCTTGAGTCACTGGGATTACAGGTGTGTGCCACCGCACCCAACTTGGTACAGTCTTTTGAAAGGTAATTTTTGCATATATATCAAGTCTTTTTAAGGTCACAATCTTTTTTCTTTTTTTTCTGGTTTTTTTTTTTAGTTGTAAATGGACAGAATGCCTTTATTTTATTTGTTTATTTTTATGTGGTGCTTGAACCCAGCGCAAGGAAAGTGCTCTGCCACTGAGCTACAGTGGCAATCTTTGACACACTTCACTACACAAACAGTAGTAGTCATTAAAAAATTGGAAGTAAGCAATATGTCCATTATAGACACGCTAAGTGAGCAAATGAAATTGTCTACATTCATTGTAATGGTGACTTATAATAATATTTAATAGCACAGGCATACTTTCACACTATAATATTAAGTAAGGAAAGCAATAGGAAAAATTAAATATATGGCATGACATTATGTACAACACATACATTATTACGCATTATTATACAATGTTATGTATAGTTTTTTTGTTTTTGTTTTTGGTTTTTTTTGGTATCAGGAATTGAACTCAGGAGAATTCGACACTGAGCCACATCCCCAGCCCTATTTTGTATTTTATTGAGAGACAGGGTCTGAGTTGCTTAGCACCTTGCTTTTGCTGAGGCTGGCTTTGAACTCAGGATTCTCTTATCTCAGTCTCCTGAGCCACTGGGATTACAGGCGTGTGCCACTGCACCTGGCGGTTATGTATAGTATTTATAAATAAGACTAGGAGGCTAGATAAACTGAATAGTAGCTATTCCCAAGTGTATGTCATTTCTTCTTTTGTGTCCGTATTCTAAATTCCCTATCACAGCATGTAATCATTATAATCAAAGAATTTTCTAGTTTATATACAGAACTGAAGGACACAAAACAAGGAAGGTTTTAGCAATTACTACCTTATGCTGCCTATTAAATGCATTTAGTGTTCAGACAGAGAAATGTCACTTTGGGCTGGGGTGGCCAAGGATAGAGCCCGGGGTGGGGGGTGGGAGGGTTCCTTTGATAGAGTCTCACCAGCACAAATATCAAGAGCACAGAATCTAGCGCTGGGTGTCCTAGGTGCCATCCTCACCCTGCTGCTTTCCTTGATGTCCGAGTGTAGACAAGTCTCTCCAACACTCTTTATTCCTCGGCTTTGTCATCTGAAATATGGGGCTGTTATCAATTTTTTCCTCATAAAGCTCTTAGATTCATATGAGAAAGGGTGGAAGGACGGCCCCTGCCTGCCTCATGAGAAGCACTACTCCCCATGCTAACCGTCATTAGAAGGGCATTTTAGGCAACATAAAAACGGTAATATTTCACTCTCTTTTGCTAACCTCTTATTATGTATCAGGTAACACACAGTGCCCATCTCCCAAGTCCAGGAAGGAAAGACTAACATATCCAACGTGTAGATGAGCAATCTCAGGCACAGGGAGGGGTCTGGAGCTGAGCTAGTATCAGATGCCAAGCAAATCTGACTGCAGGGCCCATGCTCTTAATCACGGCACCATCCTGCAGGGGCAGTAAACACCCGCACCTGGGCACACCATTTACTCTTGAAAAGGACAGGAACTGGGTAAAGAAAGCCAGGCAAGAGAGCTCAGCTCTAATTCATTAGGTGAATGAAAGCTCATAAGACATTCTGGGCAAAGTAGTTACAGGACAAAAGATGAATGTAAGGAAATCGGTCTAGCACAGATAAGCGTGGGATAAGCTGGCATGAGGCAAAAAAGAGAGTGGGGAGAGAGAGAATACATTATAAACAAAGCAGGTGTTGTGCTGGTGAGAGACTGCGCCAGGTGATAGCAAAGAGAATACAGAGGGGCAAATAAAAAATGTTTGTGCGTGCGTGTGTGGGGGCGGGGGTGTAGCACTGAGCCACATCCCAAGCCCTTTTTGTAAAGGCAGCGGTTCACTGAATTGCTGAGGCTGGCTCAGAACTTGTCCTCCTGAGTCACGGGATCACAGGCAGGTGCCACCACACCCAGCTCCAAGACACTGGGAAGGGAAAATTAAGAGAACTTTACCAACAATGAGTCTTGGGAGAGACAAGTCACATCTCACAATCCACTGAGGATATTTTGATTTATGTAGGTTTTGTCAATTATTTTGTGCAGTTACTTAATTTTAAAGCATTTTTTTAAAAGATCAAACCAACAGCAGCACAAAGCAAAGCCTCACACAGCATCATCTCCATCCAAGCAATTCCTGGGGACTGAAAAGGTGTACCTCAGCAGATGACCAAAGTGACCAACGGGGAAGCAGAGAACATGGACGTTCATTGTGTGAAGGAGGCGGCTATTTACAAAATCAAGATAAAGAACCCACTAATGGCTAATAGGACAGAGCCCAAGTGTGATAGCATCTCCCAGCACAAGGCAGGGCTGATTTACCTCTTGTTTTCCAGAGCTTGCCAACACAAATGTGTGACGCTCACTCAGCCAAGGAAAAGACATGGCCCAAACCATGCGTCACCCATCACTCCTCCCTGGATGGGGCAATGTCTCACAGAAGCCTATCCTTCAGCCCCACGTTGCCCTCATTAGAGAGAATGACGCCTGCCAGCACCCGGCACCAAGGCGCTTAAAGAATATCATTGGATGGTGATGACAGACACGAGTCTCAGAAGAATGAGCTCTTATGGTGGAAAAGAAGAAGAGGCATAATGGACTGCAAAAATGTCCGCGCCCTGGCTGAAGTCCCATTACGAGCTCCAGCAGGGCCACAGACTGCACGGCGCCCACCTTCCATCGCGCTCTCAGGCTCCAGGAAGGCAGTGTAGCACCCCCTCCACCCGAGTCCTGAGCACACACATCTGTAGAGCCTGGCCAACTACTGGATTTGCTCAACAAATATTCTTGGGCACTTAACCATTCACAGGTAATAAAGGATTATCTAGTCTTTTGTTGCTAATGCAAGAGAAGATCTAAAATCAGTCGGTGTGCTTTAAAAAAAAAAAAAAAAACTTAAAGGGAAGAGAAGACAATCCAGAGAAAAAAGAAGTGAGGACTTCAAACTTCATCCAACAGTCTGATGGCGGCAAAGGGCAGCTGCTGGCTGGATACCTTTAGGGGGTACATACACGTTCAAAAAGCAAATATTCTTTACGGGGGCAGAGAGGAGGTTATGTAATTGCGCCCACCTCGTGAATGCAGGCCAAATCAGAATGGCAGAAAGAAAATTTCAAATAGTCATTTATCCAAATTGTCCTGCCTGCTCTACCTTCACCATCACTGCCTGGAGGAAACTCAGTCGGGAGGCCCTGGAGAAGCTGGGAACACCCAGGGCAGCAGCGCCACCAGAACCAGGGAATCCAGACACTTGGGACGCGGAGCCAGTGGAGTCTGACACATAAGCACAGTTCACATCTTTAATTTTCTAAACTTCTTATTGTCACCACTAAGATTTCTTTACAAGACTATCTGTTCATGTGTAAAGTCAGGATAGTTTATTATCCCGATTTTATGTCTATAGAGAATTTTGAACATCCTGGAACTTGAAAAATGAATCATCTGGTATCACTTGATACTGAACAACAGCCACCATGAACGTAAGAAATTTTTCACAGGAAAACAAAATGTTGATTTTTACCATTTTACTAAGTGTATATTACTTATATTTGAAGTATTTGAAAAACAAAACTAGAAAGAACTATGCTATAAAATGAGAGAGTCAAACAAAATTTTTCTTTTTTTTTTTTTCTTGTACCCTCAGGGGCATTTACCACGAACCAACATCCCCAGGCCCCCCCCCCTTTTTTTTTCCACTTTGAGACAGGGTGTTGCTAAGTTGCTTAAGGCCTTGCTAATTTGTTGAGGCTAGCCTCAAACTTGCAATCCTCCTGCCCCAGCCTCCTGAGTTGCTGGGATTATAGTCATGTGCCACCACATCCAAACAAAATTTCATTAAGAATTGTTTAAAAGTATTTATGAATACCTTCCTTTTAAAGTATGTTTTCTTTAAAATACCCTCTCCCCAACTTGGCTGCAGACAAGTCTTGGTCAACTATTCAATTTTGTTGCATACAGCTCTGTGGGAAAGAATGACTGCAGAAACCCTACTTGCAATTGAGATGGATGGATAGATAGAATATGTCATTTAAGGTACAGAATCATAAAAAATGACATATACATTTCTTAAATATTTTATCATGAAACATAAAAATCAAATTTATTTGCTATCATTTCCATATAGATCAAGGCTAGTTCTTCAACTACATATCTACTGACAGAAGTTCAAATTTGTCTTTTATGCATGAACTGTACTCATGAAATGCATCATCTGTAATTTCCTGTTTGGGCTACCAGAAGTTGAAAAAAACTTTAGTGTGACTCTATCTCAGTATGGAATCCTTCCATATTTTAAACATCTTTCCCAACCATTTAGAGTTCTGTCTCCACATCCAATTTGACAGTTGCAACATTTTATGGCAACCTACCTTTATTCCTTCCCCAAAAATTCAACTTCCTGGGGCTGGGGTTGTGGCTCAGCAGTAGAGTGCTCCCCTAGCACGTGTGAGACGCTGGGTTCGATCCTCAGCACCATATAAAAATAAATAAAATAAAGGTATTGTGTCCAACTACAACTAAATTTTTTTTAAAATTCAACTTCCTTTTCACATACATTTCCTGTTTCTATGTCATATGATGAAACTGTGTAATTACTATAACAATGCTTGCTGCTGGCAATGGGAGACATTTGCAGCTTTGAGAGCTCACTAGAAATAGTCTGTGTTTTTTCAGACAGAATGGAAAGCACTGACAATCCAGGAAAGCACTTAGATAGGTAAAGAGAACTTCCATTGTATTATTAAAAGAAGCCAGCTGCATTCTCAAAAGCTAGCCTCTAACATGAAAGGGTATCCGCAGGCAAGATTATTCTTGTTTGGAAAAAATATGAGTTAAGTCTCTCAGGGAGGGAACTTTGTCTTTCCGCCACATCCCTTGGGGGAGAAATGCTATAGAGTCAATTGCTTTCCAGAAGGCGAGTACAGCGCTATGCTCTATGTAGCTCAAGGTCATCCCCATACTTTAATTTGCAGGATTTACACTGGGAGATAATCCCTAATAGATAGGCGGGTAGAAAAATTACCTGCCTTGAGCAGTTAGCCCATTTCTAAGAAAACTGAGAGATCTGCAAATAAACTTTCCCTCTTCACCCCACCCCCACAAAATAGACACTACTCTATACCTATCAAAGGCCTTCTCAAATAAGCAGTGATAATACTGAGGCCAGCCCACAGCCTCATGTTTGATTACTAGCCTCACTGGAGACCTTTGGGCACAACATCTAAGCTCTAGACTCCACCACTCCCCATGGTCTCCCATGACTGGTCCTCATGGGCAAGCCACTGAACCAGCTGGATGGCCAGATGTCCCATAACACAACTCTGTACAGAAATGTAGGTTAGTCCTGGTAAGGAAATAGGAGAGACACTAACATTCATAAAGCTTGCAGGTGATCACAAATACAAACACATGTGTGCACACACGTTTACACACACATACTATAAAAAAAAAGATATCATCCAAAATGTCAACAGTGGTTTCTTCTGGAAAGTGAGACTGCATGTGTGTTTAATTTTATTGGTTTTATCAATTAATTTTATTGGTATATTCTAAATTTCTAAAACTAACAAGTGTCACTAGTATTATTTGTTTTTCATCATCGGAGGGAAAAAGCTTGGTTCATAGGAAGTACTTTTTTTTTTTCCTTAAAAATATGTGCCATTTTAGTGACATATCATTTACTGACATATTTAATGATATACTGTGTTCATTCGATCAATCTGCTAATGGGTAGATGTTTAGTTTGTCTGCAGATTTTGAATGTCACTGTGTGCAGGGGACATTCCTTAAACATTTGGCACACCCATGATTCTGTCCTTCAGTTAAAATCTGAGGAGGGGAAGTACCAGCTCACAGGGTCAAGGCATCTGAAGGCCGAGGGTGCAAGCAGACTCCCCGGAGCTGTCCTGCTACATGTGACCGATCATTAAGAACCCATTCTCCTCACTAGTGCTGCTCATAACAGGGGATTCACTTGCTCTTGAATTCTCTAGACTTTGGATTTTTAACAGCAGATTAAAATATAGGAATAATTTGGTTGTCTGTTCAATTAGAAAATTTGGCAATCTTATTTACATTGCAAAATTTTGTTAGAGCCACTAAGACAAATAAAAAAATAAAATGAAATAAACCTCTGTAGGACTCTATATTCAACTCAGTACTTTTGGTGAAGCTAATCATAACATCTTCAAACCATTAGCCTGTGGGATTCGGCCTCCCCACCAAGAACTCCCTGGCTAAGGACTGAGGGGGTCTTTTCATAGTAATTACCTTGTAAAGGGAAATGGAGTGAGTGAGAGAATGTGGGCTCCATGTGCTGCTGCAAGGAACAAGTGCCTAGTACAGAGTTAGCTGTCCCAAGACATTTATTGACAGCATTTCTGTGATAACTTTAATACAGCATAATGAGAACTTCAATGGCAGGTGTTTCGATCCAGTTTTTGTGTTCATTTGTTTGTTTTTGGTAGTAGGAACTGAACTCATGGGTACTTTGTCACTGAGTCACATCCCCAGTCCTTTTTATTTTTTATTTTTAATATGGTCTGACTAAGTTGCTGAGGCTGGCCTCAAACTGTGATCCTTCTGCCTCAGCCTCCTGAGTTGCTGGGATGACAGGCATGTGCCACAGCACCCAGCTGCCCAATCTGCTTCATTTTACAGATGAAGCAATGGGTTTACAAAGCTAGACTGAGAACTCAGGTCTCCCTGATGCCAGACTCATGCTTTTCCTCTAAAACTAATTTGTCTGTTGGTGGGTTTTCCACATACAGATTGGAAGCCAGCGACACCTTAATTCTCACAATTACATTTAATCAGAGCAATCTGCAATTTGAGATTTAAGTCAAGATGCTCAAAATATACTTGGTTTACAGATTTCTACGTAGTTACATAATACTTCCCTGTAGCAGATATTTTAAGTTACAGACTAAAAGCAAATAGGTTTATACACACCTCAGAAGATGATGAATGATTGATTATAAATCCCTATCCTGATACGGGGTTTCTGATTGCATTAGACAGAGGGCATGAAGACTAATTAAAAATGCTCATACATTCATCACAGTTGATTGTACATAATCTACTGCTGAATGTACAAGTGTGGCACCTTCTCCAAAGTGACAGAGAAAACAGATGAATTTCCACTCAAAACTCCCACAGGCTATTTGTCTTGATTTCGGGGTAAATGGGCTTTCCCTAATAAGCTAAATCACAAACAGAGTGACAGTTAGAAAACCCTAGGCCAAATTTCACTCCCCTCTGGAAGCAGGGACTGGCCCGGCCGGTTACGCCACACATGATCAATAAATAATTATGGATGGACTGGTAAACAGGTCTACAGGCATACTTTAGGGATTTTCAAAACTAATTTTTCTGGATGCCTACATAATTGGAAGTCATAGTGTGTGTTCCAGGGAGCTAAAGGAAATACACCCCGTATGCCACCACACACAGCCCCTAACCAGCTCCCTCACATTCACGTGCAAGCCCTACGGTGATGGCTCTTGCTCTTGCTCCTCTCTCCCCGTGCCTTCCGGGTGACAACTGCTATCTGATAGTCACATGCCAAAACACCACCAAGGTACACTGCGGAAGGGCCCTTGCCAACAAGGAAAGGGGGGCACCCTCACCTCCACCTGCCAGGGAAACGGCCGCGCACCACAATCATCAGCAGATGGTCCTCAGCTCCAACGGGAGGGATGGGGGGAGGCTGATGGCCCTCTGTGCTCTCCAAGAACCCTTGTTCCCGCCCCCTCCTTCCTGGTCCCAGAAAGCCACTACCACCAACTTCCTCTCTGACCTGATCTAGCATCGAGATGTGAGGGTACGAGAAGCCACTCATTGTGTGCCTGAAAGTCCCACTGTGTGGGAGCGACGAGGAGTGGAAGAGGAAGAGCATCTAGCCCACAGAATCCGCTCATCAGACAGCATGTTTGGAGAACTGACGTAAAATTCAAAACCCAGGCTGGCGGGGGCGGGGGGTAGCTCAGTGGTAAAGCACTTGCCCAGCATGCAGGAGGCCCCCGGGTTATCTCCAGCACCACTAAAAAGCAAAAACAATAATCAGATAGGTGTAGTAGTGCAGACCAGTAATACCAGCAATTCAGGAGGCAGGAACTGGAGGTTCACAAATTCAAAGCCAGTCTGGGCAGATTAGTGAGATCCTAACTCAAAATAAAATAGAGCTGGGGTTGTGGCTCAGTGGTAGAGCACTTACCTAGCACATGTGAGGCACTGGGTTTGATCCTCAGCTCCACATAAAAATAATTAAACAAAACAAAGGCATTGTGTCCATCTACAACTAAAAAAATCAAAAAATATATTTAAAATAAATAAATAAAACACTTGGGATATAGCTCAGTAGTAGAGCAACTCTGGGATCCATCCCCAGTACCACAAAGGGAAAAAAAATCAAAATTATATTCAATGAAGGCATCTGAAGTTCTACTTTTTGATTCATTCAATGTACAAAAGATTTGACAAATGCAAGCAGATTAGAAATTATATAATCTGCATCATAGCAAAAAAAATTTAATTTTTTTTCACAACGATTATAAAGCTAAGCTGAAAAGGGAGAAAATTAATAAAGACTTGGCTGGGAAAGTCATTCTGGTTTAAGCAATAAAGTGACAAAACCAAGAAAAGATAACAGCTTGAACAATGGCAAGATGGTTACACAGTTACTCTCTGAAAAATTACTACTTTCTGAGAAACAATCAAATAGCAGTGCTGGATTAAGCAAGGCTACACAGACTCCTTCCATATGAATCACTAGTGAACCAAATTTATATCTTCCATTATGAAACTTTCTTATATATTCCTTAAATAGTTCTGTTTTGATTTCACACACACACACACACACACACACACATTCTTGCCTTTTTTACCCTCTGCTTTCTTCATACATCTCTTCGTGGGCCCAGGAGATCCAGACTCTGACCCAAGCTCTGCCCCTATAGATACTAATGTAATTTACACAGTATTAGTGAGCCTCCGTTCACTCATCCATGTATCCAGCCAATTCACTCGGCACCAAATTGAGTGCCAGGTGGGAGGAAGAAACTGAATGAGACAAGCATGGTCCCTGTTCTTGTGGAGCTTGGCCCATAAAAATGAGGGGTAGAGAAGAAATTCTGTTACTGGTGGTAGCTTTGCTTTATTTATCTGTGGTCCTGGGGATCAAACACAGGGCCTTGCAGATGCTAGACCATAGCTCTACCCTGGCCCAGGTTTCAAGTTTTCAACTTTACTCTTCTCCCTCTGTCTTCTGATTCTCATGGTACAAACTTTATTTTTTCCTTCCATTTTAACAACCTCTAACACCCACAAATGGTACCACATGAAAACTGTACTAACAAAGAGACTTGGCCAAACAGGTTCATGTGACAAAAAAAAGGAAGAAAATGTGATGGAGGGATTCTACAGAAATCAAGATCTCAAAAAAAAAAATGCACAAAAGTTTCATTTTAGAAAAACAAGATGTGAGTTAAAGTTATCACTGGCAGGGGAGAAGAACAGAGAGCAGAGCCCGCTCTTCCACCTGAAAAATTGGAACCTGATCCCATGAAAAGCTGGTCACTGGGTCATTCAATCCTGATTGCTTAATGAAAGTGTGCAAATCAGCAGATATTATGCTGGAACGTTCCAAGTGTCCCTAATTATGACCGAGTAGATAAAGGCTTTAAAAATCATACTTCACCCTATTTGAAAGGGTGTCTGGCACATCATTAATTAAAACACCTCGGCTCCCAATTACATTAGAAACATGGTAATTATCTTCATACAAAATATGCTTTATAACACTCAAAATGCTTCAAACCCTGGGGTGACAACAGAATATAAACAAAAAGACCCTGCATTAGGGCTCCTGTCCATTACCACGCTGCTGCAGATCCAAGTGAAGAGCTCCCCCTTTGGGAACAAGGAGCACTAACAGGCCTGAGAAAGACGCAGTGACTACTCAGATCATTATTAGTATTAGCAGCACCTAACTTCTCCTGGACAACTACCTTGGGCCCCATGCTGCGCTGAGTGCTTTTTCACATACCCCAAGCTCAGAGGGACTGAGCAACTTGTCAAAGGTGCCCCAGCCAGAAAGTGCTAGAGGAGAATAGGTCTGTTTGGCTCCAAAGTCTACACTGTTAATCGTGACAGCCACCAAAGCCCTACGGTGAAAAGAGGGCAGGGGCCGTCGCTGCACATACTTCTCCCCAGAGGAGATTAAACACACAGCCAGAAAAGCCAACGCTGAACCCGAAAGAAGTCCAGATAGGCATCAGAAAACCAGCCTCCCGTCCCAGGGCTGGTAAAATCTGAACGAAGAGCAGTGGGAAGGCTGCTGTGCCAGGAGGGCGAGGTTCCTGGAGGCTTCTGAGCAGGTGGAGTCATCCAGTTACGCAGACTGTGCTGCACACCTCCTGTCAGCTGCCACGGCAACGCCTGGCCTCCAGGCAGGGCGCCAGAGACCCCATGAGGAACAGAGCAAAGAGGGGATCCGGCAGCACCCCAGGCCCCTTTGGGAAGCCCCCTCCAGAGCAGGTCCCCCAGATGGAGACCTCTCCACCTGAGAACTCCCCCTACGTGCCCCCGAATCCAGCTGTGCTGTAGGGAGGCCAGTGCTGACTCCAAGAACTGAGTGTCAGCCGCTGTCCTTCAATGCCTGACAACTCAGAAGGAAGGACCTCTAAAAAGAGTCTGAGTTTTCAGCCACTGAAGAGAAGTCATTAAAACTCAGTGCCTGGGAATCAGATTGAAGAGGAAACTCAGAAGCTGTGGTGGTTACCGGGCACTGGGAACACAGCTCTGCAATCTTACAGGCCTGTCCCTCCAAGAATAAGGAAGGGGCAGCTCTACTCATGACGCTTCCTGCCTCATTAAAATTTAAAAACACATTATGGCCTAGTGGAGTCAAATAAACCTGGCTTTAAATCCCAGCTCTGCTCCCTACTCAGTCTATAGCTTTAGGCAAAGTACTTAACCTATTTTGGCCCCAATTTCCTCAGTTTCAAAACAGGGATAATACCTTCTGCCCTGCTGGTATCTTATGAGTATCTCTGGGAGTGCACTCCGCACACCAGTGCAGGTGATGCCCTGCCCTACCGCCCCTCCTCAGGAAACTGGTAATATTCCCAACGGCTGCTTGGGGGCAGTCTCCGACAATGATTTTCTGTACTTAAGCGTGCAAGTGTGTGTGTGTATATACACTAACACACACACACATGCACAACATCAACCTGCTAGTCCAATGGAACTACATAGTCCTCACAGAACCAATGGTGGGAACCTGGCCTGAAAGCAACGTATCCCTGGGTTGGCCACCAACCTGTGACATGCCTAAATGTCAACTATGGTATTCCAGGAGCTCAGCCATTCAAATTCCCAGTTCAAATCCAGAAAATAAAGCTGGCCAGCAGCAGGCAGGAAAGCAGACAGGCCGGAGACAGAGGAGCAACTCAGAGAGCAGCTGGGTTGGAGTGAGGGCGCACTCCCAGAACTAGTGGGCCTCCAAGCAGCCTCTGATTTCCCTCCCTCTAGGTGTCCCCTTTCCCCTGCCCTGGTCCTTCCTGGAGCTGAATGCTCTTTCCCCAGGATGGAACAATAAGCTTCCTACTCCTGAGGTCACAGGATGCTGTGTCTGTTCTCTGCAGCCAGAAATAAGGCAGGTGGGAAGCCAACACCGCCTGCGAGAGAGGCCGGGAGGGGCTGAGAAGCACTCAGGCTGCTCTGTGAGCCTCGCGAACAGGTGGAAGGAGAAAGGCCTTGACCCCTCTAGCTGAGAAAGGCCAGCCCCTCACAGAGGCAGACCACCAAAGGAAAGGCTGGGGTGCGGGGGACACCCACTATAAACAAATAATGGCTTTAAGAAGTTCCGTGAAGTACAATACCAAAGTCGGGAGCCCTACCTTCACCACCATTTATAGGTTCCTTGGGGAGGGGTTTGCTCTCGTTTTTGTTTTTTACTCTAACATTTCTTGAGAATGAAACAAAGCTGGATTTCTTTTTTTTTTTAAATATTTTTAGTTGTAGGTGGACATAATAAACTTTATTTTTTTCATGGTGCGGAGGATGGAACCCAGTGCCTCACGCGTGCTAGGCAAGCGCTCTACCACTGAGCCCCAACCCCAGCCCTGAATTTATCTTTGAGGTGAAGCTTTGATTAAGCAACTAAAATCAAAGACTTTCTAACGTCCTCAAAATAAAACCAAACAACAAAACCGACAAGCAAAGCTTCCCTCTACCCCACCCAAAGACATGAACTTGGGAAAGGAGTCCGAGGAGGAAGCGGCACCAAGCCCGCAGGGGACACACGTGGGCCTCCCTAGCACCCACCGCCCCTGACCTGGCCTCCCATCCTCCACCAGGTTTTCTGCAGCACTTCTGGGGTCTCTTTCTGTTCATCATTTACTTTATTACCAGGCTTGCAACCCAATTTGTTCCACTCCAGGTCTTCCGGCTTAAATGTGTGAGTTCTATATTTCAACAGAATGGACATCAGGCTTCGGCAGACACCCCTGATGTACATTTCAGAGCCACCTGCTTCAATGCCTCTCTCAAATCTGCATAGGACAGAGAATTTGTTTACTGTTTATTTAAAAGCAGAAGCAGAAAAGTACTGCTGCATACATCAAACCCAGCGAGGGAGACAGGGGGACTCTAGCAGGCCGCAGCATAATTTATCCAGATTTACTTTTTGTCAGACCACTGCTCAACTGGGCTTGAAATCTGTTGTTCCCGTTAGCTTTTCCTTCAGCCAGCAAAAGAACCAGCCTTGAGAGCAGCTGCTGTAATTGACAAAAGTATTCCCTTCCCACAGGGGTGGGAGTGGGCAGAAAAGCTCAGATCTAAAGCCACTGGCCTGGGTCCACTCAATATGTGACGAGAAATGCCTGCAATAGCAACCCTTGGGCTTCTGTTTGGAGCTACAGGGTTTTTATTCAGTCCTCTTGCTATCTGCGATTCAGTACCTTTCTAGCATTGAGTGGCAACAGCTCAAGGTGATGAGCAGTGAATCACAACAAATTTCATTGGGTGTTTGTTTGGTTGTTGTTTTTTTTTTTTCTTTTTGCAGCCTTATAAATAAAATCAGACTCTTGGAAGCGAGTAAACCTTCTGAGGTATGCGTACCTCAAGGTTATTCATTTCTACACTTCTATGGCAGGAGAATAAATACAATCAAAAGAAATGTGGTTTACGATTAACAAAATTTCTCCATATGTGAAAACTCACATTTTAATTGTCGAGGCACTGTACTAAAGCACAACAGACCTTTAACTTCTCAATGCTTATATTGCAAAATAAATAAATAAATGGAAAGCTAATTTTCCAGCAGGGCAGAGGAGTGCAGAGGTGAGCAGAAACCGCCAGCTTCAATGCAAAGCTCCAGATCGGAACGGTTTTTATGTGATGCAATTAGCAAAATGGACAGAATAAATCTAATTCCTCATGATGCCTCAGAGAGATTTCAAAATGTTAGTAAAACAATGGCACACAACTTTTCAGGAATCTGGGCAACTTTAAGTGGGGATTTTCAATTTGTCAGGGGTATCTGCTCAGATTATCTTCTCTGGCCCCTAGTGCCTCAAATTCAGGGTTGGGATTTGGCAGCTGTCTGGGCATGTCGAGCCTGGCCATCTCGCCTCTCACCTGTGTTGACTCAAATGAACGGGGCTGAGCCCATCAAATGGTCTCCCCCAAGAATTTAGGATCAGAAAATGCTCAAAGTGTTTTTCTAGTTATTTCAACAACTGGAACATAAATTCAGCAGAAGCTTGAAGAAGCCTACCTCAATTACGTGGAGTAAAAGCCAGTTGAGTGAAAGAAAACAGAAAAGAGTGCTAGCTGGCATTCCAAATCCTGACTTGAGTCCTAGCTTTGCCTGACTTCCAGAATCCTTGCAATAAATGTCCCTTTTTATTGAATCTAGTAGGTGTCTCTTAATATCCAACCTATTTAAATCAGGACTAGAGCAGCATAAGCATGGGATAAAGGTCAAGCTATGTTGGAATGATCCTTCAGCAAGGGAAAATAAGATAATCATCAAAATTCAGAGCCAGAAAGCCCACTTTGATCAAAAGAGATGACACTGACATGAGAATCTGATTCCTATTTCTGTCATGTATTTATNGGGGGGGGGGGGGGGTGGGATGGATCTCAGGGTCTGGATGCTGGAGTATCATCCTGACTTTTTTTAAATAACCAATTATGATTTCATTTCTACAGGTATGACTCTACAAAATAAAGGTGCTGAGGCTTCACATTGGCTTTAGCTTTTTTCTTCTACCCCAGCACTTCTAAGAGGTGTGGAAAGATGACATAAAAGATAAGTAATAACATTTAAGAAAAAACAGGGCAACGTGTGGGACATTGAATGAACTGTCCAGAGAGCGCGTGCTGTTGGTGCCAATGGCACCATGACAGAGGCAGAACTGGAGGCTGCACATCAAGGACAGGAAGGACGTGGATCCACAGAAGGACCGGAGCTTCGGCCACCACAGTGTTCATTTGCCTTCATGTTGGTTGTTGACAAATGATATTAATAAGCCACCTGGAGAAACATTAAAAAACTATTCTGGGAAGAAAAAAACTGTTGTAAAAACTTACTAAATATGCAGGGAGATTTCTCCATAAGGGAAAGGACAGTGCTAGAGGGACACTGCCCACCAGAGCCTTCCTGCTGTGAGGGCAGGGAGCACAACTGCTGGGCTGGCACAGTATCCAGTCCCTAAGAGCCCCTGGCTGAAGGCTCAATAAACAGTTGTTGAAAGCATACATAAGCAAAGCCTCTACATTTAAGAACCTATGATTTTTTTATTAAAATAAAGAATAAAAGGAGAGAATATGTTGTCCTTTCCCTTTGGCGTCCCTAATAAACAGGGCATCAGAAACCCTCCTTGGGATGATAGAAGGAAGAAGCAAACCTCACACAATTACCATTTTGTACAATAAATGATCAAATCCCACCGTGTTAGCAAGTAAACAAATCTGTCACTTGACTCATTCTCTACACTGACATATTAGCTGAAAATGAGCCTTTCAACAATAAAAAAGGTAAGTTACTCTACAATTGTGAGTCCAAACACTCTCTGAAATACATATTAATTTGCTTAAAAATGCCACCTCTTCTTAAGTTGATTTTGTCTTCCAACCACCTCAACCACAGGCGATTATGTCCCATGTGCCAGATCCATGTGGTCAAAATGATGGACAGCCCCCTAACCAAATGTATTGCCATGGCAACAAAGGGACTGCATTGCTGCTCTCTACCTACCATGGCCCAATCAATTATTAAACATGCCTACACTACAGTGACACAGTATAAATGATCATGTTCATTAGCAGCAAGAGTCAACCGGGAGAAAATCACAAACACCAGAGAGCCACATTGATCACAAAACCAAACACACTCTCCATGAGGGCGAGTGTTAAAGACCAAGTGTAAAGGAGGAGGGAGAAGAAACGGTTCTTAATTTTAAGCTTCCACTTTAGAATTATACGAGCATACAGTCTCCCACCTCTTATTTAGAAAGGGAGGGAGGAAGGAAAGAGATGGAAAGAAAAAGACCTATAAAATGACTTTATATATGTGACACATTTTATCAAAAGCTACCGAAATAGAATTAGATAAGATGGTTCAAGAGCCAAAGGATAAAATCCATCTTAACCTTGTTTTATGGTTTGGGCTTGGTTTCGATTCTGGATCATTTTCTGGTTTATTTCTCATTAGGAGAACAGGCAGGGGACTGGAAAATTGGACCCTGGAGGGGATGGACAGCAGTTGGCAGCCAGCTGTGACCAGCCTGTCCTCCAACCTGGTTGAATCTCCACTCACTTCCCACGGGGAGATTTCCGAACAGAGAAAGTCAGACTAAGGATGTCCAGCAGGTTTAATGGGAAAAGAGAAATTTTGCCCCACCAAGAGTAACCAGGAATTAAGTTCATTCTGGGGCTCCTGCAATTCACTCTGGGACATAGCTCAAAATGCAATTAAAACTAACTGTTGTATCTTGAACCATCTCACAGTGAACTGGGCCGGGTCTGGGTTAGAGGGTTCCCCTGTCTTATACTCACAATGATCCAGAAACTGCGTCGGCAGTGAAGGCTGGAGTCAATACTGGGGCTGGATAAATGGCTCTTTGATTCACTATACTCATGTCGCCCAGTAGAAAAGAGAAGAAAGATAGGGAAAAAGGAAGTAGCCCTCCAAAAGATTCTAATTTATTTATAAGAGATCATAGTCTGATAACGAAAGTTTCAGGCAGAAAAGAGTTTTTACTTGGTTAAAAATAACTGACATGGCCCAAAAAGGAAGTCTCTAATTTACTGACAAATTAAAAGGCATCTGTGAAAGTCTGAAGAACCCGTTCGCACACAGCGTTCCTCTGATACTGCTCTGGATACAGTCCTCTGTCTTTCTGCTTTGCCAAAATCTGGCTTGCTACAAGTTGCAGCTATCAAACCCTGATTGGACTGCAGAGATGACTAAATAATTTACGAAAGCTGTAGTTTTCCAGTACAGTGATCCTTCCACCAGAGATATTAATTTTTATTACAGCAAACATAAGAAAACCTCTTAAAAGATAATGATGTACAATTATTTCACTGTTTGTATGGGAGAGAATGTGAAAAAAAATATTAAATATTTACCCAAAATAATTCTTTCCCCTTAAAACCATCTTCCCCCGAGAAAAGCATCACAAATACTTAAAATGAAATCCAGGGTGGCCTTTCCACTGCAAATTACTCCTCTTATGAGGAAAAATGATCACATAAAGAAGCTGAGCGTTTACAAACACTTCACACAGTAGTATTTTATTTATATACCCACATAAAATAAAAAACATGTACCTTGGGGATCATTTACACAAGTAAATGTCTTTCTGATTACCATATAAAAAAGCTTAAGAAAGATAACCTCTCACATCTGACAGTACGCACGAGATGAGTTATAACTGCCATTCTGTTTCCATAATTGAGCAAAAGCCTTTAGACAACTGGTCAAATATCTGCTTCTCATTTTCGATCTGCTGACCTGCATGCAAATACATGCCCGCAATCTATTATGAGATCCATGGAGAACAACGTGTTCTAGGAAAGACCTTTTGAAGTCTTTAGTTTTTATATTTCTTTAATAACTTTCATTGAGAGTATAATATAAACAATCCATAAAAGACATTTAGAAGTTGCTATGGCTTAGATAAGTATTCCTCAAAGGCACACTGTAGCCCAGTGGTTAAGCACCCACTGGCTTCAACCCCTGGTTCCAAAATAAAGCTTGCTTCCCAGGGTGGCACTGCTGGGAGGTGGGAAAACCTTGAAGAGGTATAGCCAAAGCCAGGCATGGTGGCACACACCTGTCCCATCTACTCAGGAGACTGAGGCCAGAGGATTGCAAGTTCAAAGCCAGCCTCAGCAACTTAGTGAGCCCCTAAGCAACTTGGAAAAGCCCTGTCTCAAAATAAAAATAAAAAGGGCTAGGGATGTGGCTCAGTGATTAAGCGCCTATGGGTTTAATTTCCAGTATCAGTACAGCCAAATGGGTGGTCTTTGGCTCTGGGGTTACTGGGGGCATAACCTCAAAGGGGACTGTGAGAAGTGGTCTCTTCCTCTCTCTCTCTATGGATTAGCTTCCTGGCTCTTGATGTGAGCAGCTGGCTCCACCATTGCCATCCAGCACTCCTACCAGAGGTCTAAAGCAATGGGTCTGCCCAGTCTTGAACTGATACATCTAAAACCGTAAGACAAATAAACCGTTTCTCTAAGTTAATTTTCTCAGGTACTTCATTATAGTGACAGAAAGTTGGCTAAGCAAAATGAATATTCTTCTCCCAGTTGACAAGAACTTCATGGGTACTGGTCATAGTATTCAGTCTACTTTCTTGTAAATAGCAGGCACTCTCATTTGTCACAGAAATAAAAAATTAGAATATACTATATAAAACTAAACAGTAACATTACTCTTGTAAATATTCTCCTTGAATTTTATTCATAAATCACTTCTACCACTTCCACTCAGATAAACAGAGATTGAACAGATATAACGTATATGTCTCAGTACTGCTTTTCATAGCAAAACACAGTGAACTTCAAAATGTCCGACAATGGCACAGTGATTCCACATGACTTATGGAACATCTATACAATACACAACTATTAAGAAGGATGCAACACTAATCAAAGTAACTACAAGACAGAACACAGTGCTCCTGAAGTGGACTCCCACATTCACAGCCATGATTTCCAACAAAGGAACCAACACAGTCCAACAATGCGGGGGGGTGGGGGGGCTTTTCCAACAAACTGTGCTGGAATAACTGGATATCTGTACAGAGGATATTAACCTTGACCCCTACTTCACAAAAATCACAAAAACTGACTTGAGGTATAATACAGATGCGAATGTAAGAGATACAACCATAAAGTTTTAGAGGAGAACAGCATCATGAGTTGGGAGTGGGGGAAGGTTTCTTAGGGTACAGAAAACAATAATAGGAAAAATAATGACTGTCTCATTTTTTGGGTGGAGTGGCACATGCCTGTGATCCCAGCTATACATGGAAGACTGAGGCAGGAGAACTACAAGTTCAAGATCAGACTCAACAACTTAGTGAGAGCCCTCACCACCTCAAAAAGACAAAACATAAAGAAATAAATAAAAATGCTCATCAAAGACACAATTAAGAAAATGAACAAGCAGGTCCCAGCATGGGAGTAAAGAGCTACAGAGCATGTCTGCAAAAGACGGTTTCCAAATACTCCAACAGCTCAGACGGTGTTAAAAATGAAAACGAGGTCAGAGTTTCACAAAAGATATACAAACGGCCAATAAGCACACAACAAGTACTAAACCTCATCATGACACTGCACACCAACCAGAATCACCAAGGTGAAAAGAATGAACAACCCAAGGATGTGGAGCCACAGGAATTCACGTATGTTATTAGTGGAAAAGTAAAACCAGCAGCCACTTTTGAAACAGCCCTGGTGATTGCTCATGAAGGTAAACATATGTCCATCCTATGATCAAGTCAGTCTATCCCTAGAAACAGAGCGCATGCACACAAATCTATACACACACACATTCATTCATATATATCCACTTTAAAGACTTGGAAAAGAATGTTCACAGCAAATTTGTTCATAATCATTAAAAAATGAAAATATCCAAATGTCCATCAATAGGGAAACTGTATATTCATACAATGGAATACTACTCTGCAATTTTTTTAAACAAAGTTGGTGTTATTTTATTTGGACCTTTATTTTGTTTATTTATATGCAGTGCTGAAGATCGAACCCAGTGCCTCACACACGCTAGGCAAGTGCTCTACCACTGAGTCACAACCCCAGCCCTACTCTGCAATTTTTTTAAAAAAAGAACTAAAATATAAACAACCTGATTATTCTTAAAAACTATGTCAAAGGAAATAAGCACTACACACAAAAAAAATGCATATATTGTGTGATTCCATTTATTTGAAATTGGACAACAGACAAATACATTTATGATGCAAAAAAAAAAAAAAAAAAAAACAGTGCTAGGGGTGAACCCAGGACCTTACNAAAAAAAAAAAAAAAAAAAAAAAAAAAAAGAACAGTGCTAGGGGTAATGGCACACTCCTATACTCCCTGTGGCTCAGGAGGCTAAGGCAGGAGGATCACAAGTTCAAAGCCAGCCTCAGCAACTTAGCAAGGTCATAGCAACTTAGTTAGACTCTGTCTTTAAACAAAATATAAAAAGGGATGGAGGAGTGGCTCAACGGTTAAGTATCCCTGGGTTTAATCCCCGGTACCACAAAAGACAAAAGGAAAAAATTAGAAGAGTAGTAGCCTCTGGAAAGAGGGAGGTGGGGATTGACTGGGAAGGGTCACAAAGGAACTTTCTATAGAGGGTGATGATGATAGATGACGTTGTATATTTTCTATATCATGATGACGTCTGGGTTACACAGGTACATGTGTTCAAAACTCAGGAAATACACACTTAAGATGCACGCATTTCACTGAGCACAAATTTTGTACCAAAAGAAAAACTGCAAACAAATATTTAATTTTTATGACAGGTATACTGAAGTACTTAGAGGCTATTTCATGATTTACTTTAAACATATCAAAAGAATTAAGACAGATTAATAAAGGAATGATGGATAAATGAACAGATGTGTGATAAGCCAAGAATAATGTTTGTTAGAAAGTCTAAATGATGGGTCTACTGCAAAATTATTCCAACTTTATGTTTAAAAATCTCTCATAACAAAAGTTTTCATGATAAAATATTGAAAAACAGGGTGTAAGAATATTTATTGAAGTCAATTTTTATATGTGTACACATATACATTCACATATGTGTATTACTGGGTATATACATATATATCTATAAAAGTCCACATTTTTAATTTCACAGAAAAGAGTCAGGAAGATGACGCTCATCCAGGTCCCTGCTGGCACTACGTTTCACAACCAGTATGACAATGAAGTCACTGTTTGGCAGAGTTTATACAACTGAATATGCAACGGAAGCTGTTAAACAAGGTTCAGCCACAGTTGGTCTGAAATCGAAATTGCATGCAGAGCTGGCTGCATTGAAAAGGGTATAGTCCGAATTTGCTGCTCACCAGGAAAAATTCTCCACGCTGACAACCATATTGGTATCTCAACTTGGGGGTTTACTGCTGATGCTAGACTGTTATGTAATTTTATGTTCCATGAGTTGTTTGGAAATCAGACTTTATTTGACAAGACCACTCCCTGGGTCTCATCTTGCACCTCTAACTAGAAGCAAGACCCGGATACCAACACAGTGGTAAGGCTGGAGACCATATGGTGTCAGCTGCTTGCTGCTGGCTATGATGATATGGGCATTCACATTTTCCAAACCTACCCGCCTGCCATTAACTATTTTGACTGCAGAGTTCTGTCCATGTGAGCCCTTTCTCCATCAATTCACACTTCTTCAGAGAGACATATGTCTGTGTTTATGGAATGGAACTCAAATGAACAGGTTAAACATGGGCTCTGTACCTTCAATGAGACATGTTCTACCAATTAGAACTGTTGGTAAGGACTTGGAATTTATGATCTACTAGAATAATAATGTGTCTCCTTTCCTGGAAGGTCCTTGAGAAGGATCATGGAGAAAGGCACGACCTGCACAATCTGCTGACAAACCTGCAAAACAGGCTGACGAACCAACGGAAGGCTAGGTGATGAGAACGTAGGAGCACACACTGATGACAGCGACCCACACTGTGAACTAGGTGACGCAGTTGTGGGACAGAGTCTTAGAGTCATTGGTCCAAACGCGAATTTTTCCTAACAACCTTATTGAAACCATATAATGGGTTATATTTTTCTTTGGGGTGGTCTTATATAATCTTTTTCTATAAAGTACAGGTATCTATACTAATGTTTTTGTTTTTGTTTTGTGATCTGGGGATTAAATTCAGGGCCCCATGCATGCTAGACAAGCACTCTGCCCCAGTCCTTCTCTATTTTATTTTTCAGATGCTGAGAGCCATAGCCAAGTAGGAATGACGCATGGCATTTTGGGTTGAAAGGTGACCCTGCTCAGGGATTAGGGTAGCTCGGGGTTTAGGGTGGATCCTGCTGGGAATAGGGTGGCTCCAGGATTAGGGCGGATCCTGCTGGGATTAGGGCATATCCTGCTGCCTCAGGCGCCTGCTCCTTTGGAGTTCTCGTGGGGTTCTGAGAGATTTGGCACGTGAGCCAGGTGGAGGAGTGTGTTCACGGAAAGTGTGGGTAGAGTGTCAGTGAGAGTTCAGGAATAAAGAGTTGCTGTTTGAATCTACAAGGCTTTGTGGTGGCTCGGTTATTTTGTGCCCAGCCAGACTGCGGCATTCAGACAAGATCTCTCACTAAATTGCCCAGGCTCTCCTGGAACTTGCAATATTCCTGTCTCAGTCCCCCAAGTAGCTGGGTTACAGTTATGCGCCACTGCACCCAATTGTAGTAATGTCTTTATATGAAAGAAAAAAGTGTCTTTTCAGTTTTAAAGACAATTGTGAAATAAAACTGTTTCACCTTCTTGGGGGGACGATAACCACAATCAGCATACTGGTGCATTTAATAATTATTTCAACTCTACTTCATGGGCAGCAATGTATTATCCATTTATAAAAAAACAAAGCACTGACAGTCCCCTGAATTTACCTAAACCATCTTAATGTAAGTTTGCCTGGACAGAACCATATTATTTCACAGTCCCCAAGTGTTCTTTCTGGGTGGAGCAGCTTAATGAGGATTAGTCAGATTGGGCTAGATCTTCCCTGCATTCCCACCACACCCTGTATGTATCTCCACCATATTTCCATTGTTTTGTAACTGTTTTGATCACTCTACAAGTTAATCAGCTTTTGTTACTATAAGCAAAAAATTGACAAGAATAACTTAGAGAGGAAAA
Organism: Marmota marmota marmota; assembly: GCF_001458135.2. NCBI lineage: Eukaryota > Metazoa > Chordata > Mammalia > Rodentia > Sciuridae > Marmota > Marmota marmota. The sequence goes on along the minus strand of NW_026000057.1, from coordinate 9,183,372 downwards.
GTTTACTTTGGCTCATGGTTTCAAAGGCTCGGTTTGCAGTTAGTCAACTCCATTGCTCTAGGCAGGCCTGGGGTGAGACAGAACAACATGGCAGATGAAGGCTGATCAATTCATGGCAGCCACAAAGCGGGGGTGGGGGATCAGGAGTGTGCAAGCCCATCCAAGGAACCAGGGACAAGGTATCATCCCCAGGGACATGCTCACCAGTGACCTACTACTTCCTCTAGCCATGTCCTTCCTACCTACAGTCACCATCTAGTAATCCATTCAAATCACTAATCCATCAGAAGGATTAATCCACTCATTAGGACACATCTTGTAATCTAATCATTTTACCTCTGAACATTCTTGCATTGCCAAGAATGTTCAGAGGTGAAATGAGCTTTTCGGGGGACATCTTGTAAGGGTAAAAGAAATTGAAGTTAAAGTGTAAAAGAAAAATTGTAAAAGAAAAAATTGTAAAAGAAAAATTGTAAAGTTTCTAAGCTGCAAGGCCTGAGTTAAAATGTAAAGGACCAGGTATTGTTAAGTTCCTATGCTACACACAAAACCTGAAATTCCTGTAGCTGTTAAGACAATACTTGGAACCGCCCAGTAAATATTTCCCCTGATCGCCTGGTTGTTTGATAACCTAGGACCCTGTGTGACTTTGCAGGTAGACATCACAGGGCCTAAACCAATCAGTTTGAATGTACCTCCCCCCTTAGAACTGACCTATCACTCCCGCCCGACCTGTTCCCGCCAATGAATGAACTAATCATGTTTAGGAGTTGTTGTTTGATTTTCCCACGGTGTATGATGATTTGTTAAAGGAGACTGTGATGTATATAAAGTCCCCGCCCTCCCCAAAAAGTGTACTTAAGCAGTGCTCAGCCCCTGCTCAGGGCTCTGGGCTGCTCTCCCTTCTTGAGTGGGCACGGAGCCCCAGCGTGCTGGATTGGATCCTCAATAAACCCCACTTGCTTTTGCATGAGCCGGTCTCTTGGTGGTCTCTTCCTCCAACGCTTCGCTGGACCCTTACAATCTCACATCCAAACCGTAGCCCTAGATCAAATTTCTTAAATGCAAGAGCTATATCATAAAGTTTAATTTGGTTATCTCCAGAGACTAGGAAAGTACTTGGCACTTACAGGGCAGTAACTAATACTAAATGAACAGAAGAATAAATAAATAAACAGCAATTTCAAGATCCCAGCATGGACTCGAGTCAAAAGGACCTACTCACCAGATTCTACTGTAGCTTACATTCAATTACTAGAAACTGTTATCTGTACATTCCCCACTGCCATTTTTGGAACAGTTTAATAAAAATTCATATGGGAAGACAAAGTCTTAAGTCATCAAAACCCACTCCTAGATTGCTGACTCCTTAAGGTAAGAGAAAGAGGAAGGAACCAAGTCATCTCTGTACCCTGACAACAGCAAGGTCCCTAGGATAAGAGGTTTAAAATATATGCACTCCAAGGACATTACCTTGGAACTATTGGCATGGTAAATAAGAGGTCGGCATTCAGGAAAATGAATAAAGGGGACACAGGAGCTCTCCATACTATTTTTTGCAACTTTTCTGTAAATATAAAATTATATCCAATTTTTAAACTTTTTTTTTCTTTTAAATGCTGACAGGGAAGGTCCCCAGGCCATGTGAGACAAGAAGGAGCTAAAAGAAGCAGAAGGTATGCAGGGGCACAGAAAAGAACAAGGCCAGAGAAGGGAGAACAAAGACAATCTTCCTAGTTCCCATCCTTGTCTAGGACCAGCCAGGTTTTAATGATATTTTCAGTTGTGAGAAAAATAAAAGTTCCTGCCAGAGAAAGGAAAATCATTCCTCAACCAAATTCAGGCTTCCAATGCAGATCTGAACCTTCCAGATGAAGCAAGTCAAGGGAGGGAAAATACATCCCTTTAAAGGTACTTACACTACACATATGGAACAGAAGGGCAACTGTAGCAAACAGGCATTTTAAAGGTACTGTCAGCAGCTCAAAGGAAAAGGACCCTGGAACAACAAAGGAGTGGGGAGGGCACCTGCAGGCTTTCTGCTGGCCACCATCATTCCTTGGACCAACCACCATTCACCTGTTTTGTCAGCTGAGAATGACAAGGGAGGTAAATTTCACACTTCACAAACAAGTCCCTGAGGGCAGAAGTCACATCTGCTAATGTATTTTGTACCATCGCTGGCTCAGCGCCCCATGAAGGTAAAGAGCTTATTAATCAACGCTTCCAGTGATGCCAATGGCTGGGACAGCCAATTTGCTTCCCAGCTCATTCACTCTCTGGGAGTAGTATTTATTAAGTATTCATTGTACAATGTCAGACCCATGCTAGGGCTGTCTGTATTCTTCCCCCAAAATGCTAAATGCCTGCCTACAGAGAATTTCACACACACCCAGAAGGAGGAAAAACTATCATTTTAAGTGTTTCCTATATTTGTTCTGGGCAGAAGTTTTAATAAGAATGTTCCTGGAAAGTTATGGGTAGTTTTAAAGAGGGCTGGTTGGGAAGGGGAGGCTGGTGGGAAATGGACTTTTCCTACCTTTGAGCTGCCCTACTGCTCTGCGCTCTCTCTCTCTCTCTCTCTCTCTCTCTCTCTCTCTCTCTCTCTCTC
>NW_026000057.1:9161288-9180431 GCF_001458135.2 Marmota marmota marmota | reverse complement strand
TCTCTCTCTCTCTCTCTCTCTCTCTCTCTCTCTCTCTCTCTCTCTCTCTCTCTCTGCAGGTCAAGCTGATCCTGAGACATGGAAATTAACTGGTCCCAGGACTCAGTTTGTTCCAATTCCAAGTAACTATTTTGGGGTTGGTCTATGATTCTAAGCCTTGTAAGAGTGAAAAAAAAATCAAATCTTAATCCCAAGAATCTTTCTCTGCAAGGATACAGCTGAATTTTGGGTTCAACCAGAAGTTGTAGATCAATGCTGTGCTCTGCTCACTGAGAGGGCATGTCAGAAAAAGAGCAGTCTGTTCTTTCCACCCTCCATCCCTTCACCTATAGCTCTGGCCTGGGGCCACCCACAGACACTATTTATTTTTAGTTCCTGGGCTCTGATGAGGAACCTCTAGATGGGCCTCAGGAAAAGGCTACCGACTCCAGAGCCAGCAACCAAAGGAGACAACACTGGCCAGAATCAGACCTCAGTACACTGCACGCAGACAGGTCCCCAGAGTCCTTTACCCCTAAACTAATGTGCTCTTTGTTGTTCTGAGATCTTAAGTTCTCAAGAGGTTGTTCTTCATTTGTAAATGCTGAATGCCTCTGAGATATTCTAAAATTAATCCATTTTCTCTCCCTGTCTCAATTGTGGACACCTAAATTGAATAACACATACGCTACACGACAAGTGGTGCGGCCCAGGACAATATGGCTGCATTTCGGTCCTTGGAATGAGCTTTACAGCAAACGACACGGACTTCTTTTTATCCCGGGGTGGAAGGCACAGGCTCCAACTGCTGCTGGTGCCCTCTCGGAGCTAAACGATATCTACTTACAGATAATATCATGAAATTAAAAGAATTTCAACATAAGAAGTTGGCTGTTGCATATAATTTTCCTGACACCAAAGAAACTTATTTTAGAAACTTGGAAGAGAAACTGACCCAGAACAAACTCATCTTAAAGGACGAGTTGAGAACTTTGCTTCATTTGAGTCAGACTCAGGATGATGTGGAGCTGGCTAAAAATGTCATGTACAGGTACCATACAGAGAACAGAAATGTCACTTTGGCGGAATAGAAGTTTGGACCTGTTTTCATGAGGCTGTGTTATGAGTTGGGTCTTGAGGAGTCTGCAATGGAGCTCATCAAAGACCAGCATTTACACGGTTTCTTCTCAGACTCCACATCATTCAATATTTTGATGGATATGTTATTTATCAAAGGCAAATATAAAAATGCCTTGGAAGTGTTGATAGAGATGAAAAACAAAAATGTGAAGTTCACCAAAGATACCTATGTCCTTGCTTTTTAAAAAATCTGTACTACATTAAGAGAAGAAGCTTTAATCAAGGAGACATTCTTTCCAGGAGAGCCTGCTGCTTTTCAGTGGTGTTAGCTCTGAACCAAAACCAGGTAGCAAAAGCTGCATCCATTTTTTCTCAAATCATGAATCCAGAGAGCATAACTTGCACAAATTTAAATATTATAATCCATATCCAGTCAAATATGTTGGAAACCCTGATAGATATACTAACGAATACTGCAGAAGGAAATTTATCAAGATTTGTGAAAAAACATGAGTTCTCAGAGGAAGTGTTGGTCAAGGTTAGGGAAAAAGTGAAGGATGCACCCAACCTTCTGGCCAAATTTGACGAGATCTATGGGAAACTGCACATAAATGGCCAGGTCACCACTTACACTTACTCTGCTCTGCCATACCCCCAGGGACAGGAAGTCCTATACATTGCTGAAACTGAAGATTATCAAACTGTTACACATTTTTAGAATCCCCAATGCCAGTCCCTGTTGGCTGAGTAACCTCATTTTCAGGCTTCCTCGGGTCTAAGGGGTCTGCTTCAAGTGAACGGTTGGCTTTTCTGAGATGTCAGGCATGTAACTTTGGTTGACGCTGTGCTAACACCAAGTCTTCTCCCTGAGTTCATTGAGTGGTGACATACTGAGCAGAGAAATTATTATGCTATACCACTGTGAAGACCCAGATTAGGCAGAGAAAGCTCCGCACCCTCAAAAAGGAGACTTCCCCTGTGCGAGATGCTGGGGGAAGAACGTGGCCATGCTCACCCTGACAATCGCCCTGAAAAATGGCCTTCGCTAAAAGTGGTCAATTCGGACTGATTTTTTTCAGGGAATAGTTACTTGCAAATTATACCCTTGCTGAATTTAAGAGATCTAAAGCCCTATCCTACTGTATTGGAAAACATGGATTTTCTTACTGCCCTGCCATCATTTTAGCTCTGTGACCCTGAAAAGGTATTTGAGGCTCATTTTATCATCTCCAAATAGTGCTTACATGTGATTGCATAATAATTTGAAATTTTTATTTAAATTCAGTAGAGTCATATTTTCTCAAAAATAAGAAAAATAAAAACACACCTGCGTAAAAAAAAAAAAAGTCACACTTATGGTAACTTTGAAATAGTATTTAAGCATTTATTATGCTTGCAGAATTGAAAATTCAGGACTTATTGGGTTACTCGAATGCTCTGAGCCATGTAAAATCATACAACCCTGTTATATAACCCCTACGTTATCTCCCTAATTCCATCTCTGTGTCTCTTCCCAACCATCTGTATACCTGCCCTGGAGAGGCCTGCCTGACAGATCAATCTTCCTACACCACCTCCTCCAGTCTTTACCTCAAAATAGCCTCTTCGGTTTTTATTTCTACATTCTGTCTTCTTCAGAATCCTACAGACTTAAAATATCTTAGAAAAGAAATTCTAAGTTCAGTCCTACTCCTGCTTCCAAGGTCAGCAACAGTCAACTTCTGTCTAAATATATATAATGCAAAATCTCGGATGAGCCCTAGCCCATGCTGTTCTTCTCATCTCCTCCTGATGCCCTGTATCCCTGGGAGTATCTTCATCTCTCTCCCAGAGACAGAAGTGTCATTCTCAGAGTATCTTTGAACTCATGGGGGAGGCCTGGCTGATTGCTCACCTAGCATGAGCAAGGCTCATGATCAGTACCAAAAAAAAGTTCTGAACTCATGCTGGGGGAGGGGATTCTCTAGGTCATTATAACTCAAAGTAAATAAAGGGCTGGGATGTAGTTCAGTGATAGAGCTCTTGCCTAGCAATGCGAAAAGCCCTGGGTTTACGGCCCAACACCACAATAAATAAATAAATAAATAATCATAGTGCCCCCCTGCTCACTTGATAGCTTTTTCCTACAAAATATAACATCAAATCCCAGAAATGGTACATATCTATAATCCCAGGTACCTGGGAACTTGAGACAGGAGGATCACTTGACTCTAGGAGTCAAGGCCAGCCCAGGCAACACAGTGAGACCTTGTCTCAAGAAAATACATACATAGTTATTGAGTTACTCAAATGCACTGAGCCATGTAAAAAGTATATGATTCTATTACAAAACCCCTACTTTATCCCTAATTCCATCTCTGTGCCTCTGTGACATATATATATGACATGAATCTAAGATCATCTGCCAAACCATTTGACAATATATGATACGAAATTAAAGATACTCTAGATAACCCTTCATTATAAAATACTAATTAATGCACATATTGGATGTAAAGAGATAATAAATGGATAATTAGGGTTACAAATAATACATATTTGATTTCTCTTTTGTAAAGGTGGGTAGAGTTGTCCTCTGTCTCAGGAAGCAAAGTTGATTTGCAAATAAATTTTAAAAATAATTACCACCATTCCAAATCTCTTCTCATATTACATGAATGGTTTCATATTATTATGTTCTGAAATTCAATACACTTTGAAGATATATCTTTTTTTTTTTTTTTTGGTATGTGTGAAAATACTTCCCTGACAAAGGTCAAAAAAATACAGCAGAGCCTTGCAGTCACAGTAAATATTTTATTAACTATCCAGTCCAAAAAAAAAAAAAAAATCACCCTTCTCTACAACTCTCCACCCAGGTCACTTCCCTTACCCTGTTTCCCACAACCCCCTGGTTCAAGAACATGATTTATTAATCCACATGTGCTAGACTCTGAGACCTGATCTTTAGCTTTCTGAGAAAACCATATGGCAAAGCATCTTTAAATAAAAGTCGCTGACCAAGTCTTGGCAGACCATCAGTCTCAGGGGTGTAGCATAATCTGTCCTACTTTATCAAAAGAGCCTTTTCAAGTCTGACTACTGATCCCTTCCACAGCTAACTCTAGGCAAACAAAATTGGTTTGCAGATGGTTTAGAGCTCTGAAGATTATCAAACTGTTACACATTTTTAGAATCCCCAAATTATTTAGTGCTAGCCACTGGGTATGAAAGGAAGGTTTTTGTTGTTGGTGGTGGTTTGTTGTTAATGTCCCTGAATAGCACATGATGTAGCTGTCAGTCCACAGCCTGCTGGGACAACACTACCCCACTGTGCACACCAGGGAGAGCCAGGGTTATGTCATTTTCCTGTCGTGACACAGTCATTACATGGTTGGTGTCAGCCCATGTTTTCAATGTAGTTAAAGAATTCTTATGATGCCACACTGAAACATTTGTTCTACTAAATGAACTTCATATTCTTGTTCTGCAATTGCACTGGGCCCATTCTGTTTCTCTGCATTTGTCCCTTACTTTTCTTGGAGGAAACTAATAAGAGTTACAACTCCATCAAAGTCCCACAGACAGAAAAACTAAATTCTTCTAGCAAGCTTATTCCTTGCAGGTTCCCAGGTGGTGGAGTGCTTCTCCCCAGTGCAAGGGGGCACACTAAACTCCAAAGATCTAAGTATTTCACTATGAGAATGCCAAACTTTCTCTCCAACAGACTGCTTTGGGGCACATGCTAACCTTTAACCCTCTGCCTCAGATTCCCAGTCAATTTAGTTCCTGCCCTCCATCCTTACTAATTAGAATTCCACTCAGATTTGTTTGGAATGCAGAACAACAGGACTGTCCCCTGTACATGAATCCCAACCATAGAGGACCCAAAGGGAAGTGTCAGCCCATACTGGTCAGATGATTCTATTTTCACAAACTATGAAGAGTCTAAAAAGACAAGTACCGATATCAAGTCAGCCTCACCAACAGTAATGCAAATTCAACTATTCTTACACCTTTCCGTTTAGTGATTCTTTTCAAATATTTTTTAAGTCTGTATCTCCCCACATTTAACTGGAATAACATTTCTCAGGAAAAACCTTTGCAACTCACTTATCCTGAAGCATTTATGAGTAACCAGCCATGGTGCTTAAATTGGCCACTGATCGTTTCCAAGTTGATTTTTCCCCTTTATGGCCTTGATAGGCAATTAGTAATACCAGCTTTGGAAGAACTCTGGGCTAGACTAACATGAGTGCGCCCTCCAGCAAGAACGCTGGGGCCTCCCTCAGTGGTTCATTAAGCACTGTAAGTATTAAAGTAAATATTCTATGGAAAATCATGACTCTATCCTGAGATAATTCCCCAGACAGTGTATTAATCGGGATGCTGGAAGTTACAGGTGACAGAAAACCAACTCAAAGTTGCTTAAGCAAAATGGAAAACACATTAGCTCATCTAGATGAGAAGACATCTTGGATAACTCACAAAATGGAAGAAAACTAGAATCAGGACTCTACTGTCAAGAAACGCATTTGCTCTCACCCACTGCCCACCTCAGCCTCTGTTACCCTGTATGTCTGTGCCTAAAGGCTTCCCTCTCTTCTACTCCATGTGTGTCCCCCTGTGACTCAGGAAATAAGCTCCAGGCTATCATTTGTCCAGCATTTCCACCCTAAAAACAAAAATGCCTTACCCACTAACCACATCACAAAAATCCAAGGGAGGATTCCCACTTGATCCATCAGCGCCTTTCCCTGAACCATCACTGCAGCCTGGAAGACAGGGATCTCTTATTAGCCAGGCCAAGGTCGCATGCCCACTTTCATGGCTAGGAGTGGGAGGCAGGAAATGGGGAGGTCATAAATGAACATGATTATCATCATTATCAAAACCACAGGAGGTGGAAAAGCACACCCTAGGTGGAGAGGCTGCTATTACCACACGGCAGGGAGAGCAAATCATCCTGGACAGCCATAAGCACTAGGGACTAGTCACCACTGACTCCTGCCACGCAAAGGTGTGGTGGCCATCTATTCAGGTGTCATTGCTAGACTTCTTTAAATCTTTCAGAAGGGTAAGGCAACCGGCCAATCAGTGGATGACCACTATGAAGCATATTAATACATTCTTGAACAACAATTTTGAATAGCCGAACTCTGAATGCTCACAAAAAGAGAATATCCTCAAATTCTCTGCTAAGTTCTTATCAAAAGCTTAGTAAAAATAAATAGCATTCAAGGAAGATTACATGAGGAATTTGCTGTCCATCTAGAACTAGTCATTACCAGCCGAACAGCCAATTTGTTATTTGTTTGTTTTTGTTGTTGCTAGCAGTATTTGGTTTCACTTACGTATTAGCCTCCACCTTCTTTGAGGTTAAAACATCTGCTAGGTCCTTGCTAGGGGTTGGTGCAGGCAGTCTAAGGAGGGGGTCTGGGTTAAGCTTCTCTGCTCCTATCATAGGGACAGAAGAATGGACGGAACTCTGTACCTCTGTACACACTGCAGCCACTCTGCAATCTTGACAGTGGGTCGCCCAAAGAAAAACACATTGAAGAAAGAGGGAAAGAGAGAAAGCTTACTGATGACAACATGAAGATATCTATCATAGAAATATCTGTTATGTGAGATAAAATTCCTTGCTGTTAAATTGAATTAGGGGTGCAATGCTCTGGATTTAGAGAAAGAGATATGGCAAAAATTCTCTTTACCCATCATGCTCAGATTTGGATACTGAATTGTTCATTTAAAAAGTTAACCAGTTGATAGAATGGTAAAAAGTATATAACTGTTATTTTCACTTCATCATATGAATCTGCATTAAGCATTCATCCACGAAGCTTTTCGGTAGGAAGTGTTTTGTGTAGACACTCTGCTTTTTGGCATCCTACACCTCCTTTCTAGCATAAGACTCCCTTTAATGTATACTTTCATCATTTTTCCATTTGGGTCTCTGAGTTTGGTGGTTTTGTTTTGTTTTGTTTGTCGTACTTGGAACCAAACTCAGTGGTACTCCACCACTGAGCTATACCCTCAGTCTATTTTATTTTTTATTCTGAGATAGGGTTTCGCTAAATTGCCCAGGCTGCCCTTGAACCTGAGATCTTCCTGCCTCAGCCTCCTGAATCACTGGGATTGTAGGCATGCACCACCAAACCCAGCCAGTTTGAGTTTCTTTAATGTAAATTAATAATTTTAATGAAGATTAATAAAGACACTATGACACTTTCTAAACAAGCCAAGCAGAGAATTTTTAAGGAACTTTTACATTTTTTCACAACCATTTACAGCTGTGTCACCCATTCACAATTAAAAGATAATTTTTTTCTTGACACACTCTCATCAAGTTCTTCTAAAGCATTAAACTTGCTTTTCTGAGAAACAAACATCTTCTTGCACTCATATTTAACTGGTTCTTATGATGCTTAACTAAATTTTTTAATCATAGTAAAAAATAAATATAATTTGCACAAACACACAGCGGGCTGCTGGTAGGCAAAATTCAACTGGAGGCAGCACAGGTCCCAGGTCAAGGTTAACATCCAGGAGGTGCTACTGTCCTAGCATGCTGTGGATGGCAGTTCTCACTTACAGGGAGAACATGGAGAGCTGGATGACCACGGAATCTGGGGAAGTTAAGGTAGGTGAAGACGCTTCCATCTCAGCAGATACCTGATTGTTAAACATTTTCTCCTGTTAATAATGTCTTTTTTTAGTTGTAGATGATCATAATACCTTTATTTATCTTTATGTGGTGCTGAGGATTGAACCCAGTGCCTCACACATGCTAGGCAAGCACTCTACCACTGAGTCATAACCCCAGCCCAATAATGTCTTTTGATAGACAAAAGTTTTCAATTTTTATGAAGTCCAATTTAATTTTTCTTTTGTTGTTCATATGGTGCCAAATCTAAGAACTCATTGCCAAATTCAAGGTCATGAAGCTTTAACCCTGAGTTGTCTTCTAAAAACTTTTACAGCTTTAACTCAGATTTATTTAGATCTGTAATCCATTTTGAATTCATTTTTGAATATATTGTACGGTTTTACCTTTGTTCTTCTACATATGGTTATCTAGTTGCCCCAGTGCTGCTTGTTAAAGAAACAATTCTTTACCCATTAAATGTTCTTTTAACTCTTATTTAAAAAAACCAAAGGGTCATAAATGTCCAGGTTTATTTCTGACTCTCAATTCAATTCTATTGGTCTGTATGTCTATCCTTATGCCAGTACCACAGTGTTTGGGGAAGAGGGGGAGCACTGGATGTTCTGTTTCATCCTATGGTGCCGGGGATCAAACCTAGGGCCTCACACATGGCAGGCACCACACCTCCAGCCCTGCCACACTGTTTTATCACTGCAGTTTTGAAATATGCTTCCAAATCAAGAAGTGTTAACTTCTGCAACTTTGTTCTTCTTCTTTGTTATTATTTTGACTAATCAGGGACCCCTTGGAATTAATTCCATATAAATTTGAAGACTGACTCACAGATCACTTTGGGAAATACTACCAATAACAATATCAAGTCTTTTGATCCATACTGGAAAATCTTTTTACTTATTTCAGCCAGGTTCTGTAATTTCTGTTGCATGAGTCTATCACCTCCTTAGTTAAGTTTATTCCTAGATATTTTATTCTTTTGGGTGCTATTATAAATAGAATTATTTTTATTAATTTCCTTTAGATTGCCTCATTGCTGGAATTGTTTCTAAACGTTGATCTTATACCCTGTGACTTTGCTGAATTCATTTATTAGCTCTAAGAGATTTTGTGCATGGGAATTTGGGGTAATTTTCTATATATAGAATTATGTCATTTGCAAACAGAATTAGTTTTATTTTTTCCTTTCCAGTGTGGATGTCTTTGATTTCCTTCCCTTGCTTACTGGCTCTTAATGTTCAAATGCTATTTGAACAGACATCCTTATCTCGTTCCAGATCTTAGAGGGAATGTTTTCAGTCCTTCGCCATTGAGCATGTCATCAGTTGTGAGCTTTGCACAAATTCCCTTTATTGTGTAAAGGTAGTTCCATTCTGTTCCTAGTTTACTGGGTGTTTTAATCATGAATGGGTGTTGAATTTCATCAAACGCTTTTTCTTTGTTTCCTGAGATAATGATGAAGTGGGCTTTTGTCCCTATTAATGTGGTGTATTACATTGATTTTCCTTGGAGTTATATGGGGATTACAGTTAACATCCTAAATTTGTAACAATCTGGTTTGAATTGATGCCAACTGAGCAACAACAGCATTCACAAACTATCCTCATTCAGCTCTGACCCTTCCCTGAATTTATATTGGAGTTTTCAAAAATTAAACCTTTATATATCATATGCCCCACTAAAATAGATTTATAATTATTGTTTCATGCATGTCTTTCAAATATATTTGTTCAAACAACTTCCATTATTGTACCTTTCAGCTCCAGAATTTCTCACTGGTTCTATTTTATAATCTGATCTCTTTATTGATACTACTTGGTCATACAGTGTCCTCCAGATTTTCCTCTGTCCTCTCCCCTCACTTCCTCAAGCCCTTTCAGCTCACTTATGCAATTACATGTAAGGTCTTCATCTAGTAAGTCAAACACCTGGGCTTCCTCAAACACAGGATCTATCAGTTTCTCCCTTTCCTATGGATGGGCCATACTTTCCTGCTCTTTAGATGCTTTGTGATTTTTTTTTCTTTGTGAACCAGGTGTTCTAATAAGGATTTCAAATCCAGAACATATAAGAATTCTTAAAATTCTACAATAAAAAGACAAACAACCCAATTCAAACGAGGCAAAGGACCTTAAATAGATATTTCTCCAAAGCAGATATATAAGTGGCCAACACACAGATGAAAAAATGTTCAAATTCATCAAAGGAAAACACAATGAGATCCACTTCACATCTACCAGAATGCCGGTAACAAAAAAAAATTTAATTAAGCAAATCAGAAAGTAACAACTCAACTGTTGGTAAGGATATGGGGGAAGAGAAGCTCTCAAACATTGCTAGTGAGAGAATAAAACAATATAATCACTGTGGAAAAGTCTGGCAGTTCCTCATAAAGGTAAAACGGAATTACCACATAGCCTAGCAATCCTTCTTATACACTACCAGAACTGAATACAGCTATTCAAACAAATACTTGTGAATATACATAAACACATACTTCACGAATTTTCACAACAGCGTGATTCACAATAACCAAAAGGTGGTTACTCACAATAACCATCAACAGATGAATAAACAAATTGTTAGCTGGTATGGTGTTGCACACCACCCAGCAACTTGGGATGTTGAAGAGGAGGATCTTAAGTTTGAGGCCAGTCTGGGCAACTTAGCAGGACTCTGTCTTAAAATGAAAAGGGCAGAGGATATAATTCAGTGGTAGAGTACCCCTGGGTTCAAACCCAGTACTGCAAAAAGAAAAAAAAAAGTGATATATGTATCTAATGGAATATTATTCAGACATAAAAAGAAATAAAGTATTGATGAATGTTTTATAACTTAAATGAACTTCAAAAACATGATGGTAAGTGAAAGAACCAGACACAAAAGGTCTTTTTTTTTTTGAACACAAAAGGCAAATCCATAAACACAGAAAGCAGATCTGTGGATGGCAGGGGACTGGGGGAGAGGAAATGGACAATGATCATTTAAAGGGCACAGAGGTTCTTGTGGAGAGATGAAAAGGCTTGAAATTAGGGGCAGCGGTTGCACAAAATTATAAGTTACTAAATGCCTGTGAGTTTTACCTTTTAAAGTGGTTCACTGCACACTGTGTGAATTTTACCTCAATCAAAAAAGGAAAGAGAGGGGCTGGGGATGTGGCTCAAGCGGTAGCGCGCTTGCCTGGCATGCGTGCGGCTCGGGTTCGATCCTCAGCACCACATACAGACAAAGATGTTGTGTCTTTCGAAAACTAAAAAAAAAATAAATAAATATTAAAAAAAAAAAAGGAAAGAGAAAACTTCTGTCACTTAAACTTTATCTCTAAGTCAACCCTAAGCAGCAGAGCTTCGTGCTTCAACCTCACTGCTTTACATCCTGAAAGGATGGCTTCTACTAAACCACACTCTGACGTCATGAGCTTGGCTTAAGCTGAGGGACTCTCAAGCACACAGCTACGTGAAAAAAACACACGGCAGCTGGTGTAGGCAAGCTGCTGAGAGAATGTGGTGTCTCTGGTCCCCCACTGCCCTCTGCTCAAGGACCCTCAAGAGGAATTTCTTGGATCCCCATTCCTTAAAAGGCTCCTGGGTGACTAGTGTGTCATGCTCAAGATGCTGTGTGACTGGTAAATGGGTGCATTAGAGGCATTTGGGGAGGTGCCCTATCCATGCCACCTTCCACCTTCCCCCTTCCCCCTTCCAGCTGCATATTTGATATTACTGGGGAAGACATACACGGGGCAGCCAGCAAATTATGACTTGTGTAGCCCGACTTAAAAAGAACAAATTGAATCCGGGCATCTCCTTCTCAAGTATTTGAATAGTAAAAGATAAATCAGAAAAAGTAAACCAAATTAAGTCACACTGACAGCAGAAGCCTGGAACAAGGTCCTCAAACTCTGGAGCTAAGGTCTATATCTTACAAGACCCACAACTTACTAATGAACAAAAAAGGGTATGATTCGAAAAACACACTTGTACGTAACACATGATCAAAGAAGAAATCCCAAGGGAAAAATTTAAATATTTTAAACTAAGAAAAGTAAAAAAGACAATAGAACTTGAGATGCAGTAAAAGGAGTGCTTAGGAGGAGACGTATGCCACTGAATGCACACATTAGAAAAGAAATATCCAAAGTCAATAACCTAAGCTTTGACCTCAGGAAACAGTAAAAAGAAGGACAAATTGGATCCTAAGTAAACAGAAGAAAAACTAGAGCAGAATCAATGATTGAAATAGAGAATTAACTGAGAAAGTCAACTAAACCAGGAGCTACTTCTCTGAAAAGATCGATGAAACTGATCATTCTTTAGCCAGGTTAACTAAGACGAAAAGATAGAAAATACAAATTATTAATATTAGAAATGAAGGTTGTGCCATCACCACTGACTCCCAGGACACCATAAGAAAAATAAAAGGATGATCATAGCACAGCTCAAGTCCCTAAACCTTACTGTATCATAATTGACAACTGCCTACCTACTTCATAGCACTGAAGAAATCAAGTGAGAAAAAAATGCGTAAAAGTACATCAAATTATACTGTTACCTCATTGTAGAACCATTAATTTAATTAACACTGCCCTGAGTGACTAGATAACCAAGAGTTCACAAAATCAAAACAACAGATTTAATCTTGGATTTTGTTGCATTTTCACACTGGTATTAATGGTAACAGACTGCAGCTCCCAGCCTCAGAAGCCACCTCAATGCACAGGCACTAAAGACCCCCAGAGAAATGACTTAAAGGTTCAGCTTCTGCAGACAGCAGCAGGACCCCACATCTCTCAATACCACTAAATACCTGACAATGTTGCCATTCTACATTTTTGTAGAAGATGAATTTATTTTCCAAAGTTTTCTGCCAGACTCTTTTATAGGAACCTATTTACCTAGCTACCAATTTATTTGAAAAGTTAGGAAAACAGAAACATACCCCAAAGATTCTTAATCTATGAGATATGTCACAGTTAATGGTAACAAATCGGACTTTTCTCCTCATGTAGAAATCCAGCCATATCAATAACCATATTGCAAATCAATAGAGCATCTGCTTCATCTTTTTTTTATTTGTAGATGGACACAATACCTGTATTTATTTGTTTATTTTTATGTAGTGCTGGGGATCGAACCCAGTGCCTCATACATGCTAGGCAAGCGCTCAACCACTGAGCCACAAGCCCAGCCCTCACTTCATCTTTAAAAAAGAAAAAAAAAAAAGTCAATTGGCAGGGGCTGGTGCAGCTTGTGGGACAGCACCTACCTGCCTGGTTGTGTGAGGCCCTGGGTTCCTTCCCTTCCACAGCAAAAGGAAAAACCAATCCAACCAGCAAAACACTGCTTAAGTTTTTGGGTGTGCCTAAAGAAAGACCACTCTCAAAGAAAGAAGCTGTATTCTTATGTATTCTTATCCATAATCTCTTTCCTTAATTTGTTTTCTATCATAATTACATTGGCTTACATAGTGCACATACATATTAACACAGCTGCACTTAATTATAAATGCACATAACAAAAAATAGAGGCTATGTTGACGATAAACACAAAGATAAAGCTTTAGGAACATCCTCTGAAATTTTAGGAAAGTAAATTTCACTTGGGAGTGTTTCTGTCCATCTAAATAGCACAAGTATATGTATTAAAAATTCATAATCTTCTGAACTTGTGTCTATTGACCAAATTGAAGGAAAACTGCCCCCTCTACATACAGCCACTTTATTTTATGAAATAATTTAAATTTGGTGTTTATTCTGCTATATTGCTGCTGATCTCACTGAAATTTAAATTCTATGTATTTTGCTAACCACACCAAAACTAAACCCCATAGGGGGCTTTATTCCTATGCTCTTCAGCAAATCGATATTTGCACAGTGAAACCTGAATTTAACTGAGTGCCATTCTAACCCATATCCCTGAGAGTCCCACAACCCAGGACAGTGGCAGCATACTTTCCAGGGCCTAGGCAATTTCTGTCAGCTAAAAATACTTTCAACATAAAGGTATACACTAGTGTGTCCATTGGAGAAATACATAATTTAATACCTCCAACAATTTCATTTATCTTCCTGACAAGGTATTTCAAAGAACTGGGTTTAGAGTTTTGTTCTGGAAATGTCTGAACTTACCTCCTTGAAGACCTAAAATTATCTTTGGCTAGTTAGGTCCTTAACTCCAAGGCCACTAATACCAATTAAAGTTTCAATAGTAGTCACAGTGTGGCCTGCACTGCTTTAAGTACTTTACATGTAAACCAAAAGAGTCCTCACAACAATCCTATAATACAGGTAAGTATACTATTATTTTCCCTGTTTTACAGTTTGGGAAACTGAGGCAGAGAGTAGTTAAATAACTTGCCCCAAATGACTTGGGGCAGAACCAGTATTCCAACCCATGCAGATGATTCCCAAAGGCAGTACTCTTTTTTTATAGTATTCCTTAGGTCCCAGAGTAGTTAAAATTTTTCTTTAACTGAAAGGATTTTACTTGAAGAGAATGGATGGTCTCAATCCAATCCAGGGGCAGTAGTGAGGGCAGATTTTTCTATGTCAATTATTAACAAATAATAAATTAGTAGGTTATACCCCATTACTTAACAGAAAGTTGTCTCTTTTATTGAGTTGCTTGCATATCAAATGGTCCTTCTGGAACCTAAAGAAATGAAAAGTGGTCATAAAGTTCCCTTAGCTGCTAATTAAAAATCTCTATGTGTGGTCCCTCGTTTCTCTGCATAAATTTTTAAATTTTTCCATGTCCTCCTGGACATTTCTATATCGGCAATTACAAGTCATTAAAGCAGTCACTTGTAATGATCTCATAGTGGCCATAAATTAACTTTGCAAAGATTCTACCTGAAAATAGTTGAACCTCTCAACGGTAGCAAGGTTTGCTCTACTGACTTCAATCTTCACAATGAAAAAGTTCTAGAAGAAAATGGAGGGAAAACTGAACTCAAAGAGAACAGAGGGGAATGCAGAGCTAAGTTCCAACTGGCTTGCACAAGGACTCCATGGTCACTCTGTAGCTGTGCTTACTCTATAAGGTCACATTCTAGAGCATGGCCAAAGAAAACTAGGGCCTTAAGGAAAACCAGAGGTGTAGAACCTCCAGGAACACAAGCAGTAGGGGTGGTTAAGTCAGCCAGGCAGGACTCGAACTGAGCACAGCTGGCTTCAGGGAAAAGAGCAAGATCTTTTAAGTAGGGAAGCCACAAGACGCAGAGTTTCCTGCCCAGAGAAGGAAGCAGAAGTTGATATCAAAGCCACTAGGGTTCCAGTTCTTAGGAAACAAGCTGGCAGAAGAAAAGCAGATCTGAGCTGGGCATAGTGGTACACGCCTGTAATCCAACAACTGGAGAAACAGAGATAGGAGGATCGTAAGTTCAAGGCCAGCCTTAGCAACTTAGCAGACTCTGTCTCAAATAAAAAATAAACTAAAAAGGAAGGGGAAGTAGTTCAGCGGTAAAAGCACCTCAAGGTTCAATCCCCAGCAAGAGGAAGAGGAAGAGGAGGAAGAGGAGGAGTGGTGGTAATGGTGGTGATGGTGGTGGGTGGTAGTGGTGGTGGTTGTTGTTGGTGCTGGTAGTTGGTGGTGGTTGGTGGTGGGTAGTGGTGGGTTGTGGTGGTGGTGCTGGTGTTGGTGGTTGGTGGTGGTTGGTGGTTGGTGGTGGTGGGTGGTGGTGGGTGGTGGTGGTAGGTGGTGGTGGTGGTGGTCCGGGGTCCAGATACACAAGAAGAGTGAGTCAGATGGCAGCTTTGGAGGTTTTACTGTCTTCAGCCTTTTTTTTTTTGTCTCCTACCCACCAGTGAATATTCTAACCTCATTAACTTCTACCCCAAAATATAAGTACACATTTTCAGCCCCCACATGCACTCTTGTTCTCCTCCAACACATGTCAAAATGAGAACCAGGAAAGGGATAGTTATCCCTTCTATTTATTGCTTAATAACTTTCTGAATCTGTCTAAAGAAGCTCACACATTTGCTTGTTAACATTTTACTTTTAAGATTGTAAGGCTTCATCTTTTAATGAAGCTACCAACAGATAGGGAAAACATTAGGGAGGAAGGGAGCTCCATAAGACATCCCTAGACAGACAGTCAACACTATTTCACTTTCAAGGATACCAGGGCCAAACACAGCACAGCCTCCCCTATACAGACTGCCCTCCCCTACTCTAGATAGGGGAGGCTGTTTGTTTGTTTTGGTACTAGAAATTGGATCCATGGTGTCTCACATGTTATGCATAAGCTGTACCACTGAGCTACATACCTAGACCCATGGACCAAATCTGACCAGCCACCTCTATTTTTTTTTTAATGGCCCACCAGCTAAGAATAGTTTTTGCATTTTAAAATGGCTGAGTAAATTAAAAAGACACAGAAAAATAGACACAGAAAGTGTATATACAAATGTATGCATGTTGCAAAGCCTAAAATATCTTTAAAATATACTTACAAATGGACTCTTTCAAGTCCTTGAGACAACTGTTCTTAGGACATATTTGTGCTGGCTGCTCACCCTTCCCTATCAAACAATCCCCAGAGGGGAAGAGGTTGCTGCAGAGTCCTCTATAGAAGTAACCCCTAAATTTATATGTGTACCAAACACTAGGGTTTCTCAACCTCTGCATTATTGACATTATTGAATAAGAAAAAAAGCAGACATTTTTTTTTAAGTTGGTAAGGAAGATTTTGTTCATCATTACTACAATAAGAATCAAGATTATCACAACAAAGGAGAGAGATCAGGCCCAACTCTGAAAACAACCAGACGGGTAGGGATTAGAATCAATGGGCAGAATGAGAGGCCAGTGGACAGAAAAGGACTAAGACACTTCAGGGCTAGGGGTATTCTCAATGAAGGCAGGCCAGAGTCATCAAATAACCAGGGCAGAAAATGAGAAATGTAATCAGACATCCAGGCTGGGGGCTTCTCACTAGCAGGACTCTTGCTGAAGCTTGGCTGAGCAGGCTGAAGTCAGGCCAAGTCAAGAAAAGGAAGCAGAGGAGCCTAACTCAAATTTGGTGAAGGTGAAAGTTCACACTTGGGATCATATAATTCTTTGTTCGGGGACCATTTTGCCTGTCCTAGAAAGTTGAGCAACATATCCAGCCTCTGCCCACTCACGGCCAACAGCACGCACACGCATGCACGCACGTGTACAAACACACGCACACACAAGTTGTAACAATCAAAAAAGCCTCGAGACAGGGGCAAATATTCCCTGGAAGCAAACACTGCCCCAGTTGAGGACCACTGCTTTAGGCCTGGGGCTGGCAAGCTTTTTCGGCAATGGGCCACAGAGAAAATACTCTTGGCTTTGCTATATGTGCACACTTTCTGTGCTTATTCTTCTCTGTCCCTTCTTTTTTTTTCCAACCATGTAAAAAGTGATAATTTTTCTGAGCTAATAGACCATTAAAAAAGGATGGGGATGGCTGGCCAGCTTTGGTCCATGGGCAATAATCTGTCATATTCTATTTTAGACCAAGTACCACTTTTCAAATAGATACCAATGGCACGCAGATAATATCATACTTGACAAAATATATATTTATTAAAATTATGACTAGAGGTCTAATAACTTTCTATCAATATTGTTTACTCAACTGGGGGATACTAGAGGCAGGACCCACAGCACGTTTTTACAGTAGGAAGGCATGCTTGTTCTCAAAGCACTGCTTTAAAATGTTCCCACAAATCTGCCCTTTGCCCATAAATCCTAAACCTGACATTCTTATTCTTAAATACCAAAACTCTCAATTCCTCAATGCTGATTTAGGGGTTTGGTTTCGTCATTACTATTGTTTTTATTTGAGAGTGTTTTGGTTTATACTTAACATGTTGTTCATATTCTCTCTCCTTATCTAACATTCTGAAATGCATTTCTAAAATTAATCTATTCCTGGCCTGAATGAAATAAGTCATTGGGATACCTTATCTTCGTTAGGGGCCCATCACATGAAACCTACCACGACTCTCTCAGCTTTTGCCTCTAAAAGCATATATGTACTTCTATATTAATAACAGGATTACGCTGGAAATGACGACAGGCTAAAACTGACCATGGGCTTAATGGTGTACCACGATACAGTTACTAAGTGTGAGAATCTCAGCTCTCTGTGCTTTTGTTTCTAACAGCTTCAACATTCACCATTGGGGCAGCAGAAGGGGAACCAGAAACTTTCATTTATTTCAATTTACTAGATTCCATAAGGTAAAGTATGAACTATGGCAGGGCGGAGCCAGAGAAGGTCATCTAAACCAATGCAGGAAAACATGTCTAATATGTAGATCCCAAATCGTATATATCTGCTATGGACTTATTCCTCTTTGATGAAAATATCAACATTAAAATTTCAGCTTTTGTTGATGTGATGGCACACGCCTGTAGTTCAGCTCTCAGGAGACTGTGGGGAGAGGATGGCGTGAGCCCAGAAGTTTGAAAGCAGCCTGCAAAATCCCAACACACAGAAACACAAAATCAGCTCTGATACTGAGACCTTCAATTGCAAAGCAACTGCTTCTCATCAAAACAGCAGACATACTTTTTATTTTTAATTTAACTCACTTTTTAAAATATTTTTTTAGTTATACGTGGACACAATGTCTTTATTTTTATGTGGTGCTGAGGATCAAACTCAGTGCCTCATATGTGCAAGGCAAGTGTGCTGCCACTGAGCCACAGCCCCAACCCAATTTAACTCATTTTTAAATCATAAAAACAATATATAGTTACTGCAAGAAAGTATAGAAAATATATAAGACAGTAAAAACCTCTCATAGCACCATATGAGAGATAAACTATTTTTAAAGCTTTAATATATTTCTTTATAGTCTTTCTTTTATACTTTCTAAAAAATTGCATCAATTTTATAAAATCAAGAGCATAATGTGTTTCTGTGTATACAATGTTGATTTTTGTTTCTTCCATTTACTATTCTCCAGTATTAACCCAAGTCATTAAATTCTTCCCCAAATCCCATTTTAACAGTAGTTCATTCTCTACTATAACTCTTCCCTGATTATTGAACTCAGCTTATTACAATTTTTCACTATCAGAAATGCTCTTCAGTGAACAAATTAATACAAATAATTTGGGGAGATCTGGCTTTTTATGATGGATCTGTACAGAAGAATGACCAGAAGAAATTACAGATTCCTTATTTCTTGACATGTATTGTCAAATCTTTTGCCAAGTGTTCTAGCACCTTACACTGCCATCAGCAGATTCTTGGGTACATTTCTTTCTTTTTTTTTTTTTGATTTTTTATTTTTTATTGTGGGTTGTTCAAAACATTACAAATTTCTTGATATATCATATTCCACACTTTGATTCAAGTAGGTTATGAACTCCCACCTTCACCCCATACACAGATTGCAGAATCACATCAGTTACACATCCATTGATTTACATATTGCCATACTAGTGTCTGTTGTGCTC
>NW_026000057.1:9109233-9154707 GCF_001458135.2 Marmota marmota marmota | reverse complement strand
CCAGGATCATATGCAATTTGTTGCTGCTGATCCTCATAAGGTCCCTTTCCTAACAACATATCTAGATTTCTCTGAGGATAACCAGCTGCTGCATTTCGCCTAGCCGTCTCCTTGCAAAATTCCTCATTGGCAACCTTCCATAACAGGTATTGTCCTCCATTTAGCACAGCTTTACACATATTAGCCCAATCTGCTGGCGTCATGTTCAAGTTGTTAATGGATTCGACCATGCTTACAGTGAAGGGTGCTTGAGGACCATAGGTTGTTACAGCCTCTTTTAGCTGCTTCACTGTTTTGAAATTTAAAACTTGGTAAAATCGCTGCCCTCCTGCCTCAAATACAGGGCATGTTAATATTTGAGATCTTGTCTCAGGATCCCAACTATCAACTGCGGGGGTTGGGGACCTCCCAGCATATGGAGGTGGCCTTGTTAGTTGGACACTTACGTCCTCTGGTGATAGAAAGGTGTTAGTAGCAGTCTCCTGTTGTAACTTTCCCCCTGATGGCTTTTTCTGTTTTACACTTTCTTTCTCTGTCTGACTAGCTTGAGAGGCCTTCTCTTTTACTTGAATCTTTTCCTCTGTCTGACTAACTTGAGAGACCTTCTCTTTTACTTGAATCATTATGTCTTCTTCTTCCTCTACCATTGTCTGAACTGAAGGCTTTGGACTAAGCAAACAAGATATGAACGTCCACAATGGCAATGTGCCAACTGGCAGAGTCCCTGGGCTTTTCTTTTCTATTCTTTTTAAATCTTCACCATGATGGTTCCATTGTGATATATTTAACAACTCCTCCTTAAAAAGCCATGGGCTACATTTTTGTATTGTATCAATGTATGCCCTGATTGTTCTTGATTTTACTGAGATGCCTCCTTCCTCTAACAATTTACTTAACACTCTTTCAGTTTGTTTTTTACTAATTTCTGATCCCATATTTCTACTATAATACAACCCAACAAGATAACGCCTAACAAAACGGAAACAGAGTGAAACAAAATTGAAACAACACAAAATCATTACAATAGCCTCCTGAAATGTCCATCCGTCCTTTCTCCCTATCTGTTCCTCAGATGTGAGCGGTTTTTCTTCCATCTTACACATCTCCAGGGACAGGCAACTTAAAACAAAAGTGAAACAAAATAACAAAAGAGGAATCTTAAAATGGCTACCCATCCTCTTGCCCTGCCCTCAGGGGCGAGCAGTTCACTTACCCTCAGTCGCTCCCCGTGCGAGCCACCAAATGCCGCAGTCTGGCTGGGCACAATCAGAAGCCACTTGTCAAAAGAAACTAACTTTATTTTTAGAACCACACACGCCAAACAAAACAGCCTCTCAGGAAAAACCCTCAGAGCTTCAACTGCCACCACCGGCTTTCCACAAGCCTCTCTCTCCCACACAAGCTTCTCTCCACCTCCCACAATCCTCCTGCTCTTGAGGCCGATTGGCTGGGTCACGTGGGCGGAGCCAAAAAAGTCCCCCAATGAGCAGCTCCGTGGTCTGAAAGGGCAGGGAAACAGCCCAATGAGCATCACCGCAGAGGAGCCAATCAGCTAGATGTTGCTGGGGCCGAGGAGCCAATCAGCTAGATGTTGCTGGGGCCGCTGTGAGCCAATCATCAGCCGGCAGCTGGAAGTTTGCTGGCAGCTGGAAGTTTGCTGGGGCCCCTTCGGCTGTGGCTCTCAACAGGATAGGAACAATAACTACCAATGTTCTATAGAGCATAGTAGGATTATAATGATTAATAACAATTAACTGAGTATATCAAAGTAGCTAGTACAGTAGATTTTACAAAACAAAAAAAAGTTAAGAAGAAAACAGGTAGGCAGGCAGGCTGGTCAGTCAAACTGTTTGCAAAATATATGACATTTATGATATCAACTAAAATCAAAATACATATTTTTAAAAGGTAGCTTTCTTTCAAATGCATTTTTTAAAAAACAAGGTACTTAATCTGCAACATACTTATCTGCAAACTATTCACTAAAGCCATCTGTAAGCACAGGCTGGAAATCATCCCAACCTGTGCTGCAGAGATGCTGGTTCCCACTCCATAACGAGTCTTCCTTGCCTTAGTAACAGACCCAACCTCACAAGCACAACAAAGAGCCAGACAAAAACCTCCACCTCCCAGCCTCCCTGTGGCCAGAAGTGATGTGGGATGCCCTCTGCCTGGTGAGGACAGGGAAATCACTTCTAAGGCCTTTAGGAGAGCTGCAGAGAGACGGTGGGCAGGATGTGAACTGTGCCAAGCTCTGCTACCTTCTGACCTTTCCTTTCTCTCCTGTAGTAGGCCCTGCAGAGGCCAGAGTCAGGCACTAGAGAGGAAGACAGGAGGACAAGGTTCACACTGCAACACGGTGGAACAGAGGCAGAGGGAACCCGGGTCACTGACAACCACAGAACCACTCTGCTCCCTGGAGAGCCTAGTTCCATACTTACTTTACTAAAAAAAAATAATAATAATTTCCTAATTTGCTCAATCCATTGATTGTGATGGTGACCAAACCCTATCCACCAGGGTTAGGGTTCAGGTTCAGTCATGAACATAACCCTTTCCAATATATCACCTTTTAGAGAAAGCACATGACACCAGCAGACATTTTTTGGCTCACCAAAATACTCAGACTCTTTCATATTATCAGTACCTATTGAACACCTATGTTGGGTAACAGAAACACAGGAATGAATTAAGATGCAGCTTACGGTATAAAGGAGATGGACAGGTGATTAAGACAAAGTTTAATGAGTCATACAGAACTAAAAGAATGGTGTGCTTGCTGTGGTAGCATATCAGAAAAGCACTGAACCTAACCTGTGGAAAAGTGAGCAGGATCACAGAAGGTTTCTCAGGTGATATGAGCTTTAAACTGAGACATGAAAGACGAGATACTTGTGTGTACTCAGGCAAAAGGAGCAACGAGGAAGGAGGAATTCAGGTAGTAGGACAAGCATGTGCAAAGGCCCAGGAGTAGAGAAAGTTCATGATGCCCTTATGGAAGGAAAGAGGTCGGATATGGCCAGAGCGCAATTCCGGAGTGGGATGGAGGAAGCACTCTTCTGGGCCTTCCTGAGTTACACAGGCTCCTCCTCGCAGGGCCAGATTAGACACTGATTTTTTTTTTTATTGTTTTTTTATCACAATAAATAGAGGCCCAGGCCCAAAAGAGGCAAAGACTATGCACCAAAATTTCAGGCATCTCCCAGGAATTACCTGACCCCTGCCAGCTCTTTGCCTTCCAGTGAGATTCCTCAACTGTTTGAACATTCCTGGCCCCAGGATTGGCTGGGCTTGTTCAACAGCAAGGTGGATAAGGAAGGGCTGCCTGACAGGTGACTGGTGGAACAGGGGCTGGGCTGGTGAATGCAGAGGACTGTCATGATCAGATTTACCACTGGGGAGAGCAACACTCCAGCCATAAAATAAAGAAGTGAATGGAAAAAGGACACCAATTACAGTAAAGGAAATATGAGATGACGGAGGACCGGACTAGAATTCTTATGATGGATTGCAGAGAAGTGAAGTATAGTTTGAAGAGAGAGTTCACAGGCAAACTCAAGAAACCCAACCACATACACCAAGAGGAAGAGAGTGGTGAATAAAGGGTAATACTGGGCTTCTGGCCTTGGCAATTGAGAATGGCAGGCAGCAGAGCACAACAACGGGGACCACACACGCTGTGGAAACAGCCTGCTTACCCGTCTCCACCAACTAAGAGTGTGGGGACCTGGGTAAATTACTTGTGATCTATGTGCTTCAGTTTCCTCATCTGTGGAATAATGGCAAAAATAACAGAATCTGTCTCAAAGGGTTTTGTGATCGATGCAGGAAAGCTCACAGAATGGTATCTGGCACGCAGGAAATACCTGTGGTTAATGGCAGCTGAGGACGCCATTTGCCACGACAGGGAGCACAATGGGAAGCATAGATTCCAGGGGAGAAGAATGACAAGTTCAGTTTCAGGTCTGTTTACCTGACCTGACTATGGGACATCCAGGAGACCACTGTGGGAGTTAGGTGCACCCACACAAACAGTGGTGTCAAGGTGACATCTCAGCAAGGGCCTGGCAGACAGAAGAAGCTGGCCTATGGGAAGAACAGGCAAGTGAGATGTGGCGCAAGAAAAGGGCTGGGAGAACCACAGTGTGGCTCAGTGACACAGCATGCGCTTCACAGCTGTGAGTCCCCAGTTCAGTTCCCAGCATCAAAGGAAAAAGGCCTGGGAATTTCCTCCACTCATAAGAGACAGTGGAAAAGGACGGAGGAGACAGAAGACGAGAGGAAGACCCACAAACAAGTGTGCTGACAAAGAAGGACCATAAAAACTAAAGGAAAAACCAAAGACATGAATGACATTGAGATGAAGGAATGGGCCATCATTCATAGGGAACAAACTTAGAGCCCAGAAAATAAAAGACAGGGGCAAAAAAATACATTTAATAAAAAGTGGCATTCCCTAGAACCCATGTTTAAAGTTTATATTTTATGAATTACCTACAAGAATTGCATGTGAAATCTCTAAGTTCACAAGGGTCAGAATGCTCTATTAGTGAGTGAACTATCTTACCAAAGAGGATAAGCCTCAGAAAAATATATAGTAATCTGAGTAGATAAGGAAAAAATCCTATTTTTCAAAGAAAGAAATCAGAACATAACTTGGCTTCAGTGAAACGAATCCAAACTGCGGTTTACAAATGAAGTTCTAGCCTCAAGCTTTCAGTTACTAATCCCCCAAAAAGCCATTTTAAATCACATTAACTTGAGACTTGAAAGAAACTGAAAGATACTCATCTAATCTAGATCCTAGATATGAGAACTATTTTGGAGAGCTTGTTGAAATGCAGGTACCCCAGTCTACCTAAGACCTATGGAATCAGACTCTCAGACTCTTCCTAGGAAAAAGTCAGGAGAAATTCACTGCTTCTTGAAATGTTTTTAAACAAACTCACCAGGTGATTCCTGTGCACACAAGATTTGAGAACCCCTAATCTACTTGCTCAGGGGATCAAAAGCTAGAGAAAAAAGAATGATCTAAAGAAAAGCACGAAGAAGCTAAAGAATACACCAGGAACAGTTGTCAAACTTCAACAGGCATCAGAATCACCTGGAGGGCTTGTCATACACACGCTTCTGAGCTCTGTCCCAAAATTTACATTTCTCACAAGTTCCCAAATGAGGCTGAGGCCATTTCTCTAGGGACCACACTTTGAGAACCTCTGCCTTGACAAGAGCTATTCAAGGGTCTCAGGGCTGGGGTTGTGTCTCAGCTCTCAGAGTGTGGTCCTGTAAATTTAAAGACAGAGATGAGGCAAGCTATTTCAGAAATGATGTTAAAGATTAATAGAAAACTAACAACACATAAATTATTTACACACACACACACACACACACACACACACACACACTTTCTGATCAATTAGAAAAGACAAAAATCTAACATCAAGACTGGTTTGGAACAAATGTCTTCTGAGTTAATAATAAAAAAGGATACCCAAAAATGACTGTGGTCATCTAAACTAAGAATGAAATTATAAGAGTTATGAGATAAGCAGAGTCAAAAAGGACTGAATAAACAAAATTACTAAATCTGCAAAAGAAAGAAGGTTACTAAGTCTATGAAAGTAGGTTTTTAAGTCAACGAAATTGTGAAAAGAGCTATACAAAATGAACAAATTTCATATTTACATGGTTATGTAGCTGGTTTAACTACTGGACCCTAAGTCATGTGGGGGCCATTCTTTCATATTTACTCAGAAAACCTGGTCCCCAACCAGTCTTGAAGCTGGACTGTCACTCTAAACCACCTCTGGAAAAGGTTTCGCAGGGGTTCCACACAGCCAGCGGTGCACAGAGGAGCACACGCTGGGCCCCCCTCTGCACAAGGCACATTCCCAGGCACATTCCCAGCATCCAGGAGAAAGAGGGCGCTGGTGCTGCTGTAACCGCTGTGCTTCTCTCATGGGGACGGCTCCTAACCCTGGAACAGTACATTAGACACATAACTCCCAACAGCTCCAAAAATCTGCAGTTGCCTCCACCTCCCTGCTATTTGTGGTACATCCCAAATTCACAGCGATGCATTCCACACAGCATCTCCTCAGGACCGTCGCTCACACTGTATCACACTGTCTCCACCCTTCAGGCTCCATTTTCAAAGCCATTTTCCACTTGTGGTTCTTGCTGCGCTACCTCCAGTATCCACTATCATTTCCTCCAAGACAGTAACAGGCCTGACATTAGAGCCTGTCATTATCCAAGCTGCAACTATGGGCACCTCTGCTGCTCCCTCTCTCCCTGCTCCCCCCCTCCTTCCCTCCCTCCCTCCTTCCTTCCTTCCTTCCTTCCTTTCTTCTTTTCATCAGAGGATTAAAATCAGGGCCATCACTTTACCACCCCCAGTCCTTTTTATTTTTTTATTTTGAAATAGGGTCTCAGAGCTAGGGTTGTGTCTCAGCTGTAGAGCGTTCACCCAACACATGTGAGGCATTGGGTTCGATTCTCAGCACCACATATAAATAAATTAATTAAACAAAGGTATTGTGTCCATCTACAACTAAAAAAATAATAATTAAAAAAAAAAGAGGGCTGGGTTGTGGCTCAGCGGTAGAGTGCTTGCCCAGTACATGCTAGGCGCTGAGTTCAACACCACATAAAAATAAATAAATAAAATAAAGGTATTGTGCCAAACTATAACTAAAAATAATTTTTTTAAAAAATAGGGTCTTGCTGAGTTGCTGAGGCTGGATTTTGAACTTGTGATCCTCTTGCCCGAGCCTAAATCAGAGATTATAAGCATGGGTCCCCACCAGGCTACCTCCTTAGTATTCCTGACCTGGCTTTCCCCTTCATTATGTACATTTTCTTTTACATCCTTCACACCACATTCCCAACACCCTCCTGCCTGTCCCAACATAACTTAATTCTTAAGGACACAATATTTGGGTTGTGACCTTTTCAAAACCAGTGTATCATCAGGTCAACACACACAAACTTTCTGGAGCTAAGAGGTAAAAACGCATTTCAAACAGCTTGTGCCATGAAGACATGTGAATGGTTTGAAACTGCAGACTTTTGCCCCAGGAATCATTATTGGCTGTTCTTTACCATCAAAATGTTGATTCTGCTTAGGGCCTTGAAACAAATGCTCCCTAAAACTGTCACTAGTCAGAGTTCACTGGGAAAAGATCTGTAACAGGGGATACACACACACACACACACACACACACACACCCTACTTTAAGACCAAACCTCAGAGTTCAACAAAATCAAATCCAAAATTTAATTTGGGATTAAATTACCTGGCCAGATGCAGTGGTGCACACCTATAATCCCAGCAGCTCTGGAGGCCCAGACAGGAGGATCACAAGTTTAAAACCAGCCTCAGCAACTTGGTGAGGCCCTAAGCAACTTAGCGAGACCCTGTCTCAAAATTAAAAAATTAAAAGAGCCGGGCATGTGGCTCAGTGGTTGAACATCCCTGGGTTCAATCCCCCATAAAAAAAATAAATAAATAAAAAGTGTCATGACCCACCATATAACTAAGATAAAACTTAATGCCATACCTACTTATAGTTATTAAATCTCAGTCTAAGGTAAGCTTCAAATTTGTGCAATACCCTTTTATTTCTGAAATGCCTTCTTAATTAGAAACAGAGGGATTCATGGGAATTTCTGCATAGACATACTATAGATATTTATAATTATCTGCTTTTCTTTTCCTTACCCTAAACTGTCTTTGAAGGTATGAACTTCTCTTTAACAAATAATGCTAGGAAAATGGCATTTTTACATGTAAAAGCATGAGTTGTACCCTCAACTTATACCATACACAAAAATTACCTCAAAATGGATCTCAGAAATAAAACAATAAAACTCTTAGAAGAAAACATACAGAGAAAGCTTTGTAACACTGGATTTGATAATAATTTGTTCAATATGACACCAAAAGTACAACCAACAAGTAAAAGTAAGTAAATTGGGGCTGGGGTTGTAGCTCAGTGATACACCACTTGCCTCACATGAGTGGGGCCCTGGGTTCAATCCTCAGCACCACATAAAAATAAATAAGTAAAAATAAAGATATTGTGTCCATGTACAACTAAAAATAAAAATTTTTTTAAAAATTAGTAAATTGGACTATATCAAAATTTTAAAACTCTAAAAAAAAAACGTAAAACTTCTGTGCATCAGAGGATGCAAGTAATGGATTGCAAAGGCAACTTATGGGACAGGAGGACATCTATGCAAACCATATGTCTGATAAGGGAAATATCCACATAGAAAACTCAACAATAACAACAAAAAGATTTTTTTTAAATGTCAAAGAACTTGAACAGATATTAAATGACCAACAAACAGATCAAAAAATATTCAACACCATAAAGCATTGGGGAAATGAAAACGAAAACCTCAAGTTATCACCCATGCCCATGAGAATGTCTACTGTCAAGTAAGGAGAAAACAACAAGTACTGGCAAAGACATGGAGAAACTGGGACTCTTCTGCACTGTTGGTGGGAATATAAAAAGGTACAGCTGCTATGGAAAACAGGACAGAGATTCCCCAAAAACCAAAGCCATATGATCCAGCAATTCTCTTCTAGATACCCAGAAGAAATGACAGTGGGGACTCAAAGACCTATTTGTACATCCATATTCATAGCAGCATTATTCACCACAACCAAAGGGTGGAAGAGACCCATATGCCCATGGATGGATAAATGGATAAACAAAATGTAATATACGGGGGCTGGGGTTATAACCCAGGAGCAGAGCATTTGTCTAAATGTGAGGCACTGGGTTTGATCCTCAGCACCACATAAAAATAAGTAAATAAATAAAATAAAGATTAAAAAAAGAATGCTTTTTTTTTTTTTTTAAAAGGGGGGGTATACACTTACAATGGAATATTATTTGGCCTGAAAAAGAAAGGAAATCCTGACGCATGCTATAACATGTGGACCTATATTAAATGAAATGAGCCAGACACAGAAAGAGAAATACTATAGGAGGTATCTAGAATAGTTACATTCAGAGACCAGAGAGTTGAATGTCAGTTCTGCTGATTTTACTGCCCCAAAGGTGTCAATCTTTAGGGATTTCTTACTTATACAATGCTAATTCCCAAGTCCTGGCTTCCATTCTAATTCTGACACAATAGATAGGAATTTCCTTCTTTTTTTTCTTTTTGGTGCTAGGAAATGAACCCAGGACCTTGCTCATACTAAGCATGCTCCCTACCACTAAAGCTATACCCCCAAACCTGTAATTTGAAATTTTTAATGTGAATTTTTAACAAGTACTCTCATTGTACTTGGAGAAACACTGCAAAATACCCATGGGGGATCATTTAAAAGAGGCAAATTATAAAGCCTTAAAGGCATACCTCTAAGGAAGTTTAGCTCTCATCCTGTTTGGCCTGAGTAGCCCAGGAATCTTTCTACAACATTGGCAGAGACAGAGACTGGACTGCCTGACTTTAATAAGAAAGAATATCAACATTTACGCACTCAAATAAGTATGCCTCTATAAACTACACAACATAATCACTTATTTTAATAACATTATCAGTGTTTAAAACTCTGACTCACTCTTAGAACTAATTTTGGGTAGAGGGTGTACACCCTCAAGTACTCACTCAAATTACAAAAAGAATCCTGGCTTCCCTGCGCTACTGCCTTCTTGGTTCTGATCAAATCAGAGTGCCCCGTGCATCGACCTACCTGTAAATGACTTGAGGCTATTTCCGGGAAACCCCCTTACAGGGCTGAAAGATGCCTCCACAGAAAACGGGGTGCTTAAGAGGATGCTCCCAGAGGACCAAGAGGCACCTCCCAAAGAAATGTTTTCAAAATGCTTTGAGTAGAACATCGAGGTCAGGCCGTTCAAAACACTGTTTTGAACATGATGATGTTCACTCGGATGTGAAAGTGCAAGCAGGATTCTTTTCAAGTATATCACTGAACATTCCAGACTCACATTGGTGTGAAATAAAGGCAGGCATACCTGTGACGGCTCCCTTCAAGAGCCCCCGGCTGGGTGGTGTCTGTTGATCACCCTCCTCAGAGGAGTGTGGAAGACCTCCCCAACATCTGCTCTCACAGGAACCCACAGAAGGTGACTTTCAGAATCTACAGAAAGGAATAAAAAAAGTCCCATGATCATTAACTAAATGAAGAGACTCAGTCCACGGTTCCCCATTTCCCTCCCCCCTCCCATTTTTCACTGTTTGTTGTGCATTGAGTCAATTCTCTCCACACCGCCTTTGCCTTCATCGTAAGAAATAAGTGAAAAGCAAATCTTTATTTACAAATCTGAATGCTAGCCAAAAATGAGAAAACCCTGCTGGGTAGGGGAAAGTAACATCTTCTAACAGATGTCAAGTAATTATGCGTTTCTCTCAGAAGAAGATAAAAAATGTGAAACTAAATGAATTCACATCCATGGATGGATAGCATCACATGCAGAGGAGAATGACAATATAAAATAGCGAACAAGTGGCCACAATGACTTTATAAACTACTTTCCAAAAATAGGCAATGCTCCCAAAATATTCCCTGATACCTCTGACCTCTCTAGACACCGATGGTTGAAAATGTGGTTTTTGGCCACCCCACTGGCATTTGATTTGAGACAGGCACCTCACATCATTGGGCCTAGCTGGCAAGCCCAGTTTCACAACACAAACCCACATCTTCATCCTCAGTGAACAACCAAAAAAACATGAGTTTGAGGAGAAGCAAGCT
Source organism: Marmota marmota marmota (assembly GCF_001458135.2). Lineage (NCBI taxonomy): Eukaryota > Metazoa > Chordata > Mammalia > Rodentia > Sciuridae > Marmota > Marmota marmota. Next base: position 9,143,963 of record NW_026000057.1, on the reverse strand, counting down.
GGGAAATCACCCTGCCTGATAGAAATGCAGTGAGCCAAAGCTAGAAGGGCCCAGGCCAGAAACCAGAACATCTAAAATACTTCATCCCAACAGAGATGTGAGAAGCAGAAGCTAATGTAAATGTGAAATCACAAGGATTCACCATCACGACAGGTGGAAGCTAGAGAAAACTTCCAAAAGCTAGAGAAGACTACACTACACCTACAGCATGCCACACTTACATCTGAAAACTGGAATCCACTGAATGCCAGAGGAACGGTCAAGTAAATTTGCCACTAGCACATAATTTACTTAATCACAATTCTGTCTGCTATGAATAAATTTTACAAGTTTATAAAAAAATGAGAAAATGTCATTTATAACAAAAAGAGGAAAGAAAAAGCAGAGTACAACAGGGTAATTACATATAATTACAACCATTTCTGCAAAAGCAAAACAAGATGTGATTTCTTTTGATAGAGTTATAAATATTAGGTGAAATATTGCCCCATCCTTTCTACCGGTTAAGGTGGGCAATACAAATCTGAGTCTTATAGAACAAATGAGTCATTCTGGATGGCATAATTTTTCTGCACTGGTCCAATGAAGACAGTTCCACAGGAGTCACCAGAAGAGGTGGTGTGTGTGGCATGTGCACGTTTAACCTATAGATGGCTACAAAAGCATAGAATGTGATAAATTTGATTATGACAAATGTCTCATGAAAGAGCAAAAGAGAATGGGGACACAATGTGACCTTCATCTTCCAAACTGCACAGCAGTGGCACTGACTGGGCATGAGAAGAGTGGGGTGTGAAAATGATGACCTCAATCAGCCTTCTTCACTGTCAGCGATCAATTGCTTATCAAGCACCTGGGAACCAGCAGAGCACCTCCTGATCAACTGTCTGGGCCATGAATTTCGAGAGGATTTGGAAGTAACAGAATTGTATTGCTTCCAGAACCCCACGAACAGTTCTATCACAGGTACTGGAGAGACACTGGCTCTTCTGCCACCTCTTGGCAATTCCAGATCGCTTCAGATGCCTCTCGGGTGATTTCAAGGCTTTCCTTGTTCTATGACTCAGGACTTACGAAAGGACGCCCCTAATTCCAGAGAAGCACTTCTCCCATCTCCATGCCCATCCCCGTATACCCTCCTCTCGTGCTCCACATTGTTAGTCATCGCACACACACACTTTTACTTGGGTCACAAGACATGGCTGTGGATCACTGAGGGCTTTATCAGGTGCTGCTCAGATGTTACCGTCACAATCCCGCCAGCAGTGATGCTTCCCATCATCAAAGGAAGCCGGGTCCTTTCACAGTATTGTACAGAATGACATGGAAAGCAAGGTTAAATGGAAGGCATGTAAGCTGAAGGGGCTTTCTTAAAACTCACTGGGTCTTGATAATTCTCTTGATCACAATCTCATTTAAAAACAAAATATGTCACCTGCCAGAAAGTGGGGGCAGTGGAGTTGAGGGGAGAGGGTGGCAGTTAACAGGTCAGTTACACTCAGCTGTCTCCCCAGGTAAGTGCTTGCCTTCTAATACAATGTAATAAAATCAGATTCAGATTCACAGTCCTTCTGTGTAATAACCATGTCACATCCCTAATTTCAACAGAGGAACAAAATTTAAAGCTCATTTCCAAATGGCATAAATTCAGAATTTAGACCTCAAGGGTGCCAAGTGCAGAAATCTGCTGAGGCAGAAAGTGCAAAAAGGCAAGGAAAAACCACCAAGTGAACTCTGTGGTGGTGGTGGTGGGGTACATGCTACTGTCCCCATCAGGGATTGCTCCCTGTGTGGAGAATCTCATGCAGGGGTGCCAGCACAGGAGGTGTGGATATATCCATGGCACTGTGTTAACAAACCCAAGACATAATCAAGTGCTTTCCTGGAGGCTGATGAATAATCCAACCAACAAGAGAGAAGTGTCAGACCACTCAACAGTTTTCAAATACATGAGGTGGACCAGCTAATTACTGAATAATTCCATTCTTTAAAAGGACTGAACTGGCACAGGTGACACATCATATTCACACGTGGAAACCTGCAGAGAACAGAGCATTCTGCAGAGGCTCAATCTCTGCTGACTCTGTTCAAGGACTCTATTAATAACTTAGGATCCTAACATGGCTGGACCCAACTGGATCACTGAAATCCAGACCCTAAATTCTACAGATGATAAAACTGAAGCACAGGGAGAATCAGTGATCCACGTCCAACCAAGTAGATGGAAAATGGTGAAGACATTTAGGTTTCAGGACGGCTCTGCAGCCTCAAGAATTAAGCTCCTCTGCTGGAGGGCAAGGAGAGCAAGGAAGGCAAGAGGCAAGACACAAGCAAGGGAGCGAGCACACCAGAAACCCCCCTATTTATTGGGGAGAAGCCATTCATAGAACATCCCACGCAAATAAGGCAAGGGGTCAGGTTCCAGGGGGTTGAGTCTAGCTTCCTGATGTCTTGTGGTCAGTAGACTGATTGACATTGTGGCAAGTCACGCCCATCTCAGGTCAGAGCGAGAGTAAAACAGCACACATGCGTCGCACAGCGCAAAGAGCACGCACGACAGGCCAGTCCTCCCATAGGCTCAAATGAGCAGAGCTCACACACAGCCCATGCACGGCTCGCAACACTTTATCATATGCTAAATACGATATTTGATAATACCAATCTTCCAACTATTGTAGCCTTACTATGTTAGGTTTTCATCTCTTTTTCAGAATTGTCCTATTTATTTTTTTCAAGTGAACACAAAATCAGCTTGTTTAGTCCCCCACAAATAACCTGTTGTTATTTTTTACTGGTTTTAAACCTACAGATTAATTTAGAGAGAACTGACATCTTTGTATCTAAGACTATGACAGCTCTTCTAATTTTTTCATGTATTATTTGTGACCCTAAGGAACATTTTTAAATGGCTTCACACACAGCATGCATATTTCTTAAATTCTTAGATATTTTATCTTTTTATATGCTAATGATCTTTTCTTCTATTAAACCTTCTAATCGCTCATTGTTAGTATATATAAAAGCTATGAATGTAGATACATTATTTGTTATACATGCACATTTACAAGTTATCTTATTCTTAATAATTAGTTTTTCTCTTGATTCTCTTGGATATTCTAATTGCCTACTGCATTATTTGACAACAATCATCTCCTTTCTGATTTTTATGCATTTATAATTTTTTTCTCTTTCCCAGCTGCACTGACTTGTGATTCCAAAACACCATTAGTAGTGAAAAGTATGGATATCTCTATTTTTGTCCTGATTTAATGGCAGTGTTCTCAAACTTCCTCTTAAGCTTGAGATGGTTTGGGGATTGAGATGAAAGTACCTTACTTTGCTAGGATATATTCCTAGTACATTTTGAGGGTTTTTTTAAAAAAATCAATAATAGACATTGAGTTTTCTCAAATGCCTTTTATATTAAAGTGGTTGTTTTTTTCTACTTATATTTAATAAAATGATGAATATCATTAGTAAATTTCACACTATTGAATCTTCTTGCATTCTAAAATATCAGCCTCAGCTGTCATGGTGTTTTATTCTTTTAATGTGTGCCAAGTACATATTAAACATGATATCTGGCTCAATTTGCTAGGCAGCCCTACAAGGTGGGTGCTCTCCCCTGCCCGCTCTGCCCTTCGCTCCAGCCATTGCATCTCCTTGCTGTTCCGGTCTTGCTTTCACCTCCAAGAATGTTCAGGGCCTACAATGCATGCCATTCCCTGAGTCCTACGTCCCCAGACATCCCCATTCATCCTTTTTCTCTGTCTCTGCTCACATGTGACCTAACTACAGAGACCTTTCCTGTCGACCTCAAATAAAACAGAAACAGTCCTCCATCTGGTCACTCTCAGCCCTGACCCTGTTTTTGCTTGTAGCACCTGTCACCACCTGACATAAATTCACAGATGGAATGAATGTGCAATATTTAATTTCTATTCCATTTAACCCAAAGAATGTAAGCTCCATGAGAGGAGAGATTTGAGAGGAGAGATTCTGCCTGCCTTACTCATCAGGGGATTCCCAATACCGACAACAGGCCTGGATCATGGAAAGTACTTAATATTTGTTAAATGGATAAATGGGAGGGGGGAATGAAAGAATGAATACCCATCTTATACACAAGAAAACTGAAGCTTAAAGAGATGACATAAAATCTCAGTGGCAGAGCCAAAATAGGAACTCCAGTCTAACTTTCAATTCCTCACCCTTAACCATCAAAACAAATGACAGGCAATTTTAGGTCACAAAAAAAGCTCACATAATCTTCTGAACAGTAAAGCACAAGTAAATGACACCACTGTATGGAAATCAGAGGAAAACTGTGTAGACAGTCTTTGCACAAAGTGAGTGAAAAATTTAGAAGACAGTCTGTAAGGAATTACATTAAGTTACCCCTCCTTTTTCAACCCACCAGCCCCACGGCAAGCAGCATGGGGGATCCATCCATGCAATGGATCCTTAAATATTCAGAAGATAAAATCAGATGTTTCAGGATCAAATGGCAATAAATGTGTTTACCACTGGCATCGGCAGACACATACTAGAAGTGCCACTCCCCGGGGGACAAGCCGCTAGGGGACACACACATGAAAGACCTAACTTGAAAACACGATTATGAAAGACAGTGGAATGAATCTGACATCACTTTCCTATGTTCATATATGAATACACCGCAGTGAATCTCACCATCGTGTACATCCACAAGACTGGGGTCCTGATTAGAATAAGTTATACTCCACGTGTGTATAATATGTCAAAATACACTCTACTGTCATGTATATCTAAAAAGAACAAATTTTTTTAAAAACGACTATTTGCTCTTTCTAAATTGAATTTTTTTGTTTGTTTCAACAGACAAGTTACAATTAGGTATTCTTCATCAATAGGATACATTCTTTCTTCAAACCAACCTTAAGCTAAAAACGAAATTTCATGAATCTCCATATAGGACATTAAGCGGCATCTTTAATTGGTTTAATCAAACTCTGTATTTTAGACCCGTGTGGCGGACCCACCATTGCGATGTGTCACACTTCCTCCCATCCTTGCAAAGCATAATGAACAACGACTGAGCTAGTGAGGCAGAACTAAACGTTTTGAACCTGTGAATTTCAAAAGCAAAGCCCCATTTGTGTTATTTCTAAACAGTAAATAATATCATCTTCCAACATTTCACTATCAAATTACAGCCATTTTCCACACACTAGAGGAAAGCCACAAAAGGACTCTCCTAACAGTTCGTTCTATTATTGCTCATAACCTTCTAAATATTTCTCCTCATTGGCTTCTATTCAAAGGTAAATGGAAGGCAGTAAAATTTATGGAAAATATATTCAACTGCTTAAAATACATCAACCAAAAGGAAAAAGATTTTAGAGCTGTATTATGAATTGTGAAATTACATTGCTTTCACTAAGTCTTCGGTTTCAATGATGGGTAACAAAACTGACAGACAGGTCAGATTCCAAAACACCTCCCACTCCGAGTCTGACTCTTTCATCTCAAATTCTCACCGTAGTCAAAGCCAGAGTAAACACCTGTCCCTCACATTTTTACACAGCATCACTTTGTATGCTGCAAATACAGGCTTTCACACCAAGGAGGAAGCAAATTCCAGGGCACTGGGCAAATTTCCGCCTCTTGAACCACTCTGTTGATTGTTCCCTTGACTTTCTTGGCTGTCAAGACAGTTGGAGGAGGGAAGAGGAAACATATTTTTCTGTAAAACTGTGAAGTGTCACCAGGTAAGTTTGCCTTAAAATTCTGCACACAAGACAGGTAAAATAAAACTCAGGGGCTGGGGTTGTGGCTCAGCGGTGGAGCACTCGCCTCGAACGTTGGAGACCCCAGGTTTGATCCTCAGCACCACATAGAAATAAATAAGTGAAATAAAAGGTGTTGCGTCCAACTACAACTAAAAAAATAAAATATTTTAAAAAATAAAAAATAAGTAAAACTCAGGTCTCAGGTTTTAACTTCAGCTATGAAAATTATATTCTTGCACTTGACTCAAATGTTGCAAGATTTTAATATAATAAGATTATGAAAGTGAAAGTCAACTTAAATCAAGTTTTACAGTTCATGAGCCATGAAAGACACTTAAAGAAGAATTTTTTAGAATAAAATTTTAAAGATACCATACTTAGCCAGGTGCAGTGGCACACGCCTGTAATCCCAGCGGCATGGGAGGCTAAGGCAGGAGGATCACAAGTTCAAAGCTAGCCTCAGGAACTTAACAAGGCCCTAAAAAACATCTCAACGAAACCCTGTCTCAAAAGAAAAACTTAAAAGGGTCAAGGATGTGGTTTATTGGTTAAACTCTCCTGAGTTCAACCCCTAGTACCACCACCAATAAAAAAGAAAATATCACAGTTTATCAAATTAGGGGTGGTGTGACAGTTGTACCAATTCAGCAATACCTTAGAGTAGGAAAGTAAGGGAGTCTAAAGAATATCAACTTTTTTTTTTTTGAAGGGAGGCTAGAGTCTTAAAATCAAAAAAAAAACAAAAAACAAAAAACCACAGATTAACATTAAGAAAACTTACCTTAATAAAACTCAACTCAGTACAGGAAAGGGATTTATTTATTTTGCTTACTACTATTCCATTTTATTTAATCCTGTCTCTAAGAGTTCTAAAAGATGTTTATACACGTTAATTCCTCATTTACCAGAACAAGACGGAAAGGCACTGCCATTGTCATTTACATGCATGGAACAGAGAGAACAAGTGACTTTCAGGAAACTTCTAAGCAATGAAGTCAGGAAGTACACCCTTAATTGGCATAGGCTTTTTGGTGGAGGAGAGAGGTGAAACAAACAACCAAACCGGAAATACATGCAATATTAAGATTGACTTAAGTAAGCCAAGCAGATTTGGAGTTGATTGTGCAATGGTCACGCCACAGACTCACAGGAAACATAGACTTGACAGAATCCCAGTTTATACTCCAACATTCAAAAATACCTTTTTTATTCAAGCCCTAATGTGATGCATGTCCTATAATCCAAACAAACAGACTCGCCTGGGCTCAGCCACTTAGGTTTATATCTGCCCCTGAAATCACGGATGCCAAAAAAAAAAAAAAAAAATTCCAAAGCATGAAGTGGTTGGCAAAATTCCAACTTCCACATGCAATCCTGAGCACAGAAAGCACGGAGACAACCAAGTAAGACAAGCTGCTCTAAAAAGCACAGCAAGAAGGAAAGATTCCACCTCCTCCAGAGGCAGGCTCAACAAGGAGAGTATGAAAAACAATCCCAACAGTCATAGGACATCTTGTATGCACCTCTATTAGAATTTGTCTACATGATCCCCTCCCCAGGAGGCTCTGATCCTTGAAGGCAAAGAGGCAGCTTTAAATTACCCTGGCCTATCAGCCATAGAATTCAACGAAATGAACCAAATGTTGAGTCAATTAACCTTTCTTAAATTCTCCTTGACAAAATAAATAAATAAATAAATATCATTGCATTTATGAGAAATTTTCTTGAAAAAAAATTTGTTTTGGTTCTGGGGAGGGGACCCAGGGCTTTGCAAATACTGGGCAAGCACTCTACCTACCACTGAACTACACCCTCAGTCCTTGATTTAAAAAAAAAAAAAAAATCATAGCCTGAATACCCATTAAAAACCAAATAACAGGAAAATAACTTTTTTTAATCATGAAGACAAAGCTATTATTAAGTCAGACCATAACTTCGTGGTAATATGTTTTTCCAATAAACAATTAGCCTTGGAATTACACAAGTATTTCCTAACTCTATATCTGTCTGCCCAGACAGGTAAGACTTCAACCTCAAATGCCCACTGTAGTTTCTGGGTCTGCTGATTGGCATGCTGTTGTCAAGATTTCCTTTTTTTTTTTTTTTTTTTTTTTGAGATGGGGTCTGTGTTACTGAGGCTAGGCTTTGAACCCCTAGACTCTTACTCAGCTTCCTAAGCAGTTGAATTTACTTTCTTTATTTAGGTGCAAATAGATTTTATAATACTAGATTCCACCACAGGAAGCATAAATTTGGACTCCTGTTTTGGTTTTGTTTGTTTTCTTCTTGGAAAAAATTGCACTAAAGTCAAAAATAGTTTGATGCCAGGAAAGATCCAGAGTTAGAAGAAAATTCAGGGAAATCCAGAGGTCTGCTCTGCTTCAGGCTCTCTCCTAAGCCTTGAAACTTCCTCTGTTCTGTTCCCAAGAAACATTAAGGGCCACCCCTCCAGGTTAGGACCGACTGGTACACAGTCCTAGAACTCCTAAGCCAAATATCTGCCCAGTCTCCCCTAATCTCCTCTGCATTTCACTCATTGATCCCCAGACATTCAGATTTCCCTGAGATTAAAACAACAAAAACCTCATTCAAGTAAAATGTGATCTTTGGCATCATGCTCTAATTTTGAAAGGTCAAGTCCACACTAGCCAGCATTTGAGGCAACTGGTTAACATCATGCCCATTGTCTCTGCCCTACAAATTAAAATCACAGAGTAAAAATGCAATGTGGACACAGGCCAAAGAAAGGAAAATAAAAACTTCAGTAGAAGGATGCAGAGGGCAAAGATATTATCAATTACCCAGTCGAAACTCATAATCCTGACATCAATGACTAGAAGAACACAGAGCTATCACATGATCCATCACTAGACAGACAGTAAGAAAGCAGGGCAGGAAGCCTCTTCTCTTTCTTCTTATTACTGTTCAAGAAACCACAGGTGTAAAACCTTAAAATTAATATAGATATTTTATATCCCTCCCCACATACACCAAAAAAAAGTCTAAATGGCATTAATATGCATATTCCTGATAGAAAGATGGAGTTCCTCTCTCAGAGTTCACTGTCATTATCAAACCTCCGACTTGCTGGCAGAGGAAATCACCACCCACGCTAACTAATACCCACCTGATGGCAGGGAATTGAAATAAATGACTGACATCTCGATGCCCTTTCCAGTGACCTCACTGGAGTGAAAGAGTAATTCAAGTCAGAACAAGAATCTTTATGAGAGGCTTTCTAAGCACACATATGCCTTGTGGAAAATGCTCTGGCCCCAAGCCTCAGCACAAACACCTTTTATATGCCAGCCTGCCTTAAAACACAGCACTTCTTTACTAACTGAATCACAGACATGGCACGTTTGCAAAATAAAAGTAAATGAAATGTCCACATATACAGCTTTCTTTCCTACACTATTAGGCAAAAAGCACAAGTGGAATAAGTTAAGACACTGACCTCTGGCTTGAGCACAAATGGAATTACCCTGCCACACATTATTTAAAAATGCAAAGCACAATTCCTGAGTTAATTTGTCACTTGGAGAAAGCACTGAGCTTTTATGATGAGAATTCATTTATGAGAAGCTCTTAGCAGCTTTCCCCTTAACCTTCTCAATTTATCTTACATTTGCTACTCTTCCACAGCAAACTTTTATGTGCAATTTTAAGGTTGTATAATGTAAGTTACAAGGGCACTAGTCTTTGAAACCCAAAGAACAATCTAATGAAAATGAGGTGATGCTACCAGCTGCCAATGGTTTGCACTCTCCTGACCCAACATGCTGAAAAATATGATTCCAGAGGATTTTGTAAGATCTTCATAGAGGACAGAAGAGGGACTGGAGCCAGCTTTTCTTTGACTGAGAAATGGGGAAATCATATCTACGTCTACAAAGCTGTGTTTTTTAAAAACCATTAAAATAAAGAACAGCAAAAAAGAAATCCACAATTTTAACATGATCTACTTCCTTTAGAGATAAGAGTGGCTTTAAGCATTCTTGTGAGTAAGCAATCAATCTTTTAGACACAATGAACTTCAGACTTCTCTAGGCATCATCCAAATTGGAGGAGGCTGTTGGTGGTATTGGTAGTGTTTTTTTGCAGTGCTGGAGATGGAACCCAGGTCTTGCACATGCTAAGCACACACTACCACTGAGCTACCCCCCTCATAGCCAAGCATACTTACAAGCAACTAGAGCACGAGCCTTGGGGTAATGTCCAAAATGCAATGGGACCTAGTCACACCATTTCCCTCTTTTCTCTAAGCCTCAGTGCCACTGTCAATAAATAGGGAGAATACCCTCCAGCTCTACAGACTCACAGGGTTGAATTTGACAAAAGAAACTATACCTGAAATTACAGCACACACTGGGATGCAGTACCCAAGTATTGTTCTGTTGATGACAGCAACAAGGGTATGCCCCTCCCAAACACCAAAATCAGAAAGGCAAGACCGCACAAGAACCAGTTCTGCTCTACTTGATGTGTACAGTAATACCTGCGCTGACTAGACTGACTGAAATAGGATCACAGCATCTACTGAAAGCTCTTCTGGTTCGAATGGCTGCAATTTTTATGAAAACTTAAAAGTACTACCCAAAAGCAACTTAAACAATGATTAATCAGGGATAGTACTGGGAAGGGAGAGGCAATAGATCCTTTCTAGAATCTAATAAAAACTACAGAACCCTCCACCTACAAAAAAAATCCATATATTTAAGCAAATCCACTCCCTTCACCCCAAAGTGCTCAGATTAAACTCTGGGCTCACTCATGCCAGGCATGTGTTCTACCCCTCAGCTTCATCCCTAGCACAAAGCTTACTTTTCTGATATCAGGGGATCCTGGGCTAGGGATCCCCAGTTGCAGACTGTTGAATGACTATATAGCCAATCATAAAGACACAAGACACAGAAAAAGGAATAGGCTCATAATGATAACTAAGTACCTACGGTTACATGTTTCATAGGTACGGTGCTTAGAAAATCTTCCATCTCCCAGGACACATGAAGTTGAAAGGTCTTCAATTCCCAGGCACCTTAGCAGTATTCAGAGGCCATTCAAGAGGCCTTCATCCATCAAGCAGAAAATCACTTCCTTTAATAAACAACCAAACAACCAGACTTGCAACAAAGGTAACAGCTACATAAGTGTGGTTGCTTCAGAATTTCCACATGAAAGGGGCTTGGGAGTGGCAGAGTAACTGGAAGCCCCATTTAGGAGATTTGTTTTGAAGCTGAAGTAGCTTGAGACTGCACATAAGATTGAAAAATGTATCAAATTTCCAATAGCAAGGAAAGAAGCATGCTGTACAAAGGGCACAGGATAAGGCATCCCAACTCTTGGCACCATCATCATCTGTCACTTTAACATGCAACAGAATCACCCAGAAGGTTTATTAAATCAAATTCCTGGGCTTAGGGGGAAAAATGCTGGGTTTTGGCTCAACCCTCAAAGTTTCTAATTCAGCAGTAGTGGAGTGCAGACCAAGAAGTCACCTTCTAACAAGTTTTAGGGGACACGAATAATATTCCTCGGGGTACCATACTTTGAGAGGCACGGATCAGTATGATTAGAGCCTAATTCTTCTAGGACATCCCAACCTCCTAAGCATTCTCATAGTGCCGTCCAGCTGCCACATCAATCATTGAATTTAAAAATGAACCAGGGCTGGGGTTGTGGCTCAGTGATAGAGCACTTGCCTAGCATGTGTGAGACACTGGGTTTGATTCTCAGTACCACATATAAATAAATGAATAAAATAAAGTTCCATCAACAACTTAAAAAAAAATGAACCAGTACCACTGTCACCCAGGCCTGCCTCTTACTCACAGATCCACAAGTGTTGGTTGGGCTGAACATTTGAGACCCGCACTTAGCTTCCTGCTAGCCGGCAGTGTCTGCTGGACACTCACACCAGAGAAACGCAGAGGAAGAAGGTGGAGCAGGTCTGTTTTAACATTCTACCCTCAGGAAGCAATAAACAGCAAATTGGTGCTGGGAGGGTTTACTTCACCTAGGAATCCATCCATGACTCCGGAGCTGTGGTTTCCAGTTGAGCTCCACCAAGGTCCGGACACATCAAGACTTGGGTGGGAGGGGAGCAGAGAAATGACGGAGGCTTTGGCATTTCACCTCTATTGCTCTATGAAACAGAAGGTCCGCTTTTCTCTGATTTATAGACTGGGTTAAATTCCATATTTTAATGGTTTTACTGTCCTCTTGCAGCAAAAAAACATTTTAAAAACCACTAGATTTGATTATCTCTAAGGATCATCCATTTCTATGATTCTACTACAACACAAGCAAAGGCTCAGTGAAACATTACAAAGATTAAACTATCAAACTGGCCCAAGAGGCTGGCAAAAGGGTACACATGGCATCAAGAATGGGTGGCTGGCAGTCAGACCATGTGTCTGGCATGGAGGTCTGGACATCAAGCACTGGAGTGTCCAAACTCATTGAGGGTAGCTACTGAGCCCATGGAAATGGAATACAATACTGACTAACTCCAGTGTAACCATCTTTACTTAATCCTGCCCATTCATGCAGAAACCCAGGTCTTTTCAGTAGGTGTCACGGTGATACTGTAAGATTCAGAACAAGATGCCACATGCTCAGGATAGTTATTGGACAAGGGTACTTACTAAACAGTAAAACATTTCTTCATGACACATATTTGTAAACTACCTGGCAAGCTGTGTATGAAGTGCTAGGATCATTAAGTCCACAACTCCATGACAGTTGAAGGGAAAGAACAGGGGGCGTGGAGGTAGGTGGCCACATCTTTTACTAGAAGCTTTTAATTTACAAACCACCCATGATTTCAGAAGTCAGAATGACCTGTGAGGGGCAAACGAGGAAGTAGGACCTTCTATGTGGAACATAACTTCATTCTTGGGATATCAAAACCATGTGCACTACCAAAGTGTCCTGTCGTGGTATGGGAGATAGAATTTAATATAAAACAGAAAGGCCGGTGAGGGCGTCTATAAGGCCATTGGGGTCCCATGCACACCAGCACTCCAGCTTAAATATACCCACTGCTACCTTTTTGGCCACTGTGGCAACTACAGGAAGAAAAGATGGTCTTAGTAAATCAGTAGCCTGACTCCAGTCCCCACAGACGATCTAAACCACTCAGCAAAATCCATTTCTTATAAACTAAAGCAGCCTGAACGTCCCCATGCTCCAGGGACCATGGGGTAGGGAGAGAGTCAGACAGAGAAAGGTGTTATGTATTCAATATTTCATTCAACAAAAGGGTTTTCTGAGCTCCTGTGGCAATGACAAATAACACACAGTCCCAAGTCTCAAGGAGCTTGCAGGGGCCCTGAAAGACCCCACTCTTGCCCAAGCACCTGGACCAAACGATTCATACCTAATGGTACAGGGAACTGGGTAAGGGTCTAAAGCCAAGCAAAGCAGCAACTGCAAATACAGTCACCCACCACATAACAGATTTCAGCTGATAACAGACCACATATAGGCAGTGGTCCCTTAGGGTTATAACAGAGCTGAAAAACTCCTATTGCCTAGTGATGTCATGGTCATCATAGTGCAATGAGACACCGGAATAGTGCAATGCAACACCTGCTTTGTGGTGATGGTGGGGTAAACAAACCTCCTATGCTGGCTGTGGTACAGAAGCAGAGCACACATAATTACGCACGGTATGTAATGCTTGATAACAACTATGTTGCTGGTTTAGTTTAGTTTTTACTAAACTTTCGTCATTATTTTAGAGTACACTCCTACTTGGTTTGGGGGAGTTGTTTGTTTTTTGTTTTGCACTAGGGATTAACCAAGGGGTGTTTAACCACTGAGTTACATCTCTAGTCCTATCTATTTATTCATCTACCTATCTACCCATTTATTTATGAGACAGAGTCTCGCTAAATTGTTGAGGCTGACCTCAAATTTGCAATCCTCCTGCCTCATAATCCCACATCACTGAGATTACAGGCACCCTCCTTTTGTGTGTGTGTATGTGTGTGTGTGTGTGAGTGTGTGTGTATTCAAGTTAACTGTAAAACAGACTCAGGCAGGTGTTTCATAAGTATTCCAGAAGAAGGCTCCATGCATGCCCCCAAAGACTTCTAGTAGGACAAGATTTGGGAGCCGAAGACAGGGACACTGATAATCCTTACTCCAGGCTAATGTGTGTTGAGTCTTTGTTTTGAACAAAAAAGTCTAAAAGGTAAAAACAAAATTTTAAATTAAATTTTTAAGGACTGAGGTTGTAGCTCAGTGGTAGAGTGCTTGCCTAGCATATGTGAGGCACTGGGTTTGATCCTCAGCACCACATAAAGATTAATTTAAAAATAAAGATATTGTGTTGGGGCTGGGGATGTGGCTCAAGTGGTAGCGCGCTCGCCTGGCATGCGTGCGGCCCGGGTTCGATCCTCAGCACCACATACAGACAAAGATGTTGTGTCTGCCAAATACTAAAAAATAAATATTAAAAAAAATTCTCTCTCTCTCTCCCTCTTTCTCACTCTCTCTCACTCTTTCTTTAAAAAAAAATAAAAATAAAAATAAAATAAATAAATAAAGATATTGTGTATATCTACAACTAAAAAAATATTTTTTAATTAAATTTTTAAAAATATAACTATAGTGCAAATGTTTATATAGTTATATAACATGTTTGTGTTTTAAGCTAAGTGTTATTACAAAGAGTCAAAAAGTCTTAAAAATTTGGGGGCTGGGGATGTGGCTCAAGCGGTAGCACGCTCGCATGGCATGCGTGCGGCCCAGGTTCAATCCTCAGCACCACATACAAACAAAGATGTTGTGTCCGCCAAAAACTAAAAAATAAACACTAAAAAAAAAATTCTCTCTCTCTCAAAAAAAAAAAAAAAAGTCTTAAAAATTTTTAAGTTTGCAAAGAGTTATAATAAGCTTTGGTTGACTTACTATTAAATAGATAAAGGTATTTTTATAAATTTAGCATAACCTAAGGGCACAGTGTTACAAAGTACACAGTAGATACAGTAATGTCCTCGGCCTTGGCATTCACTGGCCACTTGCCCAAAGCAACTTCTAGTCCTGCAGACTGTTTATGGTAAGCACCCTGCACAGGTATACCATGCTTTACCTTTTTTAGCATATTTTTACTGTACCTTTTCCATGTTCAAATACACAAATACCTGTCATTGTGTTATACTGCCTGCAGTATGAGTACAATAGTGTGCTGTACAAGTTCACAGCCTTGGAGCAGCAGGCTCTCTCACCTAGGTTTGTGTTAGTACACTCTGTAATATTCACACAATGACAAAATCACCTAAAAACCCACTTTGTAGAAAGTCTCCTTGTCCCTAAGTGACACATGGCTGCAGTCAAACCTATTCTTCAAAATT
Source organism: Marmota marmota marmota (assembly GCF_001458135.2). NCBI lineage: Eukaryota > Metazoa > Chordata > Mammalia > Rodentia > Sciuridae > Marmota > Marmota marmota. Next base: position 9,128,830 of record NW_026000057.1, on the reverse strand, counting down.
CCTTAAGTTCTTCATCAAATACTATGTCATCTCTCAGCAAGTGCAAGAGAAACAGTTTTTGCTGACTATTGCAAAACACTATTGTCTGTTAAGGTAAATACCAGAGGAAGCAATGGGCTTGCATTTGGGGGGCCAGCCCATGACCCAAAGTGCTCACACCCTGCAAGGAAATTAAATCTCCAAACGAACAGCAGGCTCACCTCTCCCATCTCATGTCATTTCAGGAGAGGTGAGCCTGAATATGGTGAGCTCACCATATTCAGTTATTTCTTACCCTTTCTTTTTCTTGTAGCCAAGTGCATTCATTGAACTCCCATGAGTAAAAAATGCACATAATAGGACTCCACTGCAAGCATACTACAGCTCCTTCTTCTGAATGCAAACAGGAAAAGGTTACCTATTAACCCTACAGAAAGAGAATGAATTGACTTTACCAAATTAGCTCCAGTTATCTGAAGAGATAAGAGACATCCGACAGTGAACAGATAAATTCTGGTAGGCAGAAATAAAAAAATCTAGCAAGATCCAGAACACAAAGTACACCCCCAGCAAAGTGCGCTCTGTCAGGGAACAGTGTGAACCCAAGGTGCTCCTCAGGATGAAGCGTGGAGGGGACGAGCGGGGATTCTTAAGGCACATATTCCAAACCTCTCCCCGTCTCAGGAATGCTCACCTCACACTGCTCATCAGCATCAACCAAAGAAAACTGACTAAGCCAGGTTGGCTGTGGTGTGGTGCACACCTGTAATCCTAGTGACTCGGGAGCCTGGGGCAAGAGGACCTCAAGTTCAAGGCCAGTCTTAGCAACTTAGTGAGACTCTGTCTCAAAATAAAAAATATAAAGAGCTGGGGATGTGGCTCAGTAATCAAGCACCCCTGGGTTCAATCCCTGCTACAAAAAATAAAAAATAAAAAAAAACCCTCCTGCCTCCTCCTAAACATCTCTTCACCTCCTTCTTGTAGGCTTCTGCCCTCTGCATGTCATACTGTAGACTCTGCTGGTCCCCAGAACACCGTCTGCCCTCTCACCAGGTCATCATTATTTTAAGGTAGTAGAGCACCCTACTCTCTTGGACTCTCCAAATTCCACTTCTTCTTCATCTGTTTTTTTCCAACTTTCTAATTTTCTAATACTCAGCCTCTAGTTCCCTGGAAGAATAGATGGCATAATTAAATGCAAAAATGCACCAAGGAAAACTGTTTACACTCACTGAATTGTATATATTCATATACACAACTAGACAACTGAGCCCACCTAGTTCCAATTTCCTAGATACAAATGCTTCAGAAATCCTCTCCTCCACCAAAGCCTTAAAACTCCCTCATGGATTTATCTCCCTCCTGCAGTGAATTCCTGCTCTGCTGGGAACTTGCACTTGACTCCATTCACACTTTTCACCATCTTAAATTCTTCAGCTGATCTTGGAAATAAAAAAAAATTTTAAACAGGCAATTTAAAAAAGACTAGTAAACCTGCTCTTGACAGGATTAGATTTAACTAATGAGACAAAATGACAACCGCATGGCTTGCTGCCAAGGTATCATGAGTAGTTTAAGAATCCCACTCAAAACAGGCAATAGAATCTGAAAGACAGAGTGACCTTCTCTGTATCTTTTTTTTTTTTTCTTGCAGTGTGGGGGGTCTATAATTTATCTTTTGCTAGATTTGCACTGTGTGTGAGGTATGAAACTTTTAAATATCAAGACAGAAGTTTAGAAAGAGACTTTGAATTCAAGATTGAGGAAGAGGTGTTGGTAGGAACTAGAGCAGAGACTGACAAGATGTGAGTAACTATTTTTATCTGCAGGGAATATGTAATATACATTTTTCCTAAATGGTATGCTCTGAAATGTTTCACTTATAGCTTTTTCAGTCTTGGAGAGAGAAAAAAAAATGATAATTTCTTTGCTAAAATTTCTCTCTCACAAATATAGACCTAGTATTAGTAAGACCCTCAACCTAGGACCTCTACAAAGAATTTAATTTAGATGTAGAACATGTTAAAAACTCACCCACATTTTAATGTCAGTATTCACATTATCACAATAAGTTATCCTCAAATATAAAAAAGAAATGCAATTTTTTTAAATAAGTACTTTTTGGTTGTAGTTGACACAATACCTGAGGATCGAACCCAGGGCCTTACACGTGCTAGGCAAGCGCTCTACCACTGAGCCACAACCCCAGCCCCAAGAAATGCAATTTTTCACCAGTTATCCACAATTTCAAAAAGAAATGTTTGCCTATAGTAGGGGAAAATTAAATTCATAAGATACAAGAAAAATATCAGAAGCATTCAAAATAGCTATCTTGACATTCCCTGTATTTCATTTGTCCATAAAATGAATGATAATCTGTCATGATACCAAAAAAGGTAAAATGCTGAATTCCAGAGTTGTACAAAAGCTCTTCCCTCACCAACCTGGCAGGGGGCAGCTGCAGTTTGGGGCAGCAGCACAAGGGTGTTGGCATGGAACCACTCAGGCTAGCTGTTGTAGGTCCTTGCTTTAGAAACCTATTTGCAAACCCAACACTCGAGATAAATGAGGGAGATTCACACAGCATTACCTTGAAGAAGCAATTAGAAGAGGCTGAAAAGCTGCAACTAACCCCCCAACCATTTGCTTCTTCACAGTGGGAAGTTGAAGATACTCTTGTTTATTAAACATAAATCACTTGAGAGAGATCTGGCCAAATTCTTAGACAATATTCCAGATGCAACTGCTGCAAAGCCAGGAGCTGCTTACAGATTATTTACCTCCAGCTCAGCAAACAAACTGGACCAGTTTTTCTTGTTGCTTCTAGGAAAGTGACCATTTTAAGCCAATCAAACAATTCAACAGAAGCACTCCTGGGACCCAGGCCTGCTCTATTTTGATCCACCCCTCCTCCTCCTCCTCTCAGTAGTGTTAGGTTTCTCGAATACAAGTTTGCTTCCTGCCCTTTCAGTATCTCTTTTAAAATCTTCAGGCAGCAGAAAGCAAACCCTACCAATCAATCTTATTCTCTCACATATTTTTGTAGGATATTTACATTTTGGGGGCTGGGGAAGATAAGAGTCCTTCATAGGGAGTGTGTGTGAACTTTTTTTTGACAGGCTCTCACAGAGGTAGCTGTTTCCCAGGGTTCATGTTCATGTGCAGCCAGTGAGCAAGTCAGACTTACGGGTTTTAAGAGCCACAAGCACAACAGGTCAGCCGCCCTGTGCCACGTTAACAGTGGAATGTTATTAACTTAACACTATCAATTGATTAGTCAAACAACTGAAGGTTTGAGACTTTCTTCATGACCCTGTTTCTTCTAAAGACCACAGGAAATGCCAATGATTGGACAGGGATCCACTATACCCCAGAAGCAAGAGCTGAACAGATAAAGCAGACAAAAGCCAGTCCCTGCACCCAGACTATAAAACCTCATTTTAGTTTTAAAGTCTACTGTAACAGGAAACCCTGAATTAAATCTCAGACCGCATACATTTCAGTTCTTAATTCCACAAACTCTATGTGCTACACACACCCCATATACATCCTCTGTTCCACACAGAACTATAACTGTTTTAGGCCCCAACACACCAGTGTAGCTCTCTCAAAGCACTCGGTGAAGAATTCTCTAGAACCCGTCCACACCACAAACCTGACCCCGCTGTTTTCTCTTCCTCTTGGAGCCAGCACGCTGCCCTTGCTCCCAGGCTTGGCTGCTTCCTCCAAGGCCACAAAACTGGCCAGTGCCAACCCCTTGAGTAGCTAAACCACTGACTGGTGATGTTTGCCTCTGCAGTGCATTTCAAACTTTTGCGGCCTAACAGCAAAATACATCACAGAGCTCCAGCTCCAGAGTCAGACGAGCCTGGCTTTGACTCTTCCACTCAGTGTCTGACTCGGGCAGTACCCTCAGTTTCAGTTTCCTCTCTAGGTTGGGGGTGACAATAATTTTTACCGGGATTGGGAAGACATGTGCCTGGCATACAGCAGGCTCTCAATAAATGTCAGCTATTTTTATGATTATAATATTCATTAAACTCCTACTCTACTACTGTATTACAACAGGATCTAAATAGGCAAGCTTCAAGACAAATTTGGACTTTCTTTTTTACCCTCAAAATATGTATCTGAGGGCTGGGGTTGTGGCTCAGTGGTAGAGCACTCACCTAGCATGTGTGAGGCACTGGGTTCGATCCTCAGCACCACATAAAAATAAAGGTATTGTGTTCACTTACAACTAAAAAATATACTTAAAAATACAAACACACACACTATATATATATATATATATATATTTGGGTTTTGTTTTGTTTTTAATATGTTGTTGTTGTTACCAGCACATTTGGAGAGAGAAGCATTCTCCATTCTGTTGCCATCTTTACAGCTTCTCCCTAGAATCATCTACGGTTCTTCTTATGCTACCTATCCAATCACCAACAACAAAAAAGGACTTAAAAACAAAGGCAAAAAATAAATAAATAGGGCATATTGGGCTTGGCGTGGTGGCTCATGCCTTCAGTCCCAGCTACTCTGAATACTGAGGCAGGACGATCCCTTGAGCCCAAGAGTTTGGGCCCAGCCTGAGAAACATAACAAGACCCCTTCAAGAGCTGGGGATGTGGCTCAAGCAGTAACACGCTCGCCTGGCATGCACGGGGCGCTAGGTTCAATCCTCAACACCACATAAAAATAAAGATGTTGTGTCCACCAAAAACTAAAAAATAAATATTAAAAAATTCTCTCTCTCTCTCTCTCTCTCTCTCTCTCTCTCTAAAAAAAAAGACCCCTACAAAATACACATAAACACACACACACACACACACACACACATATAAAATAATAAAAACATTATAGAATTAGGGGAGCATACATTATACTTAAAAGGAGTGGAGCTTTCTGAAAACCACAGCAAGGAACCGGTTATTTTCAAAAAGATTAAGACCTCTGAATCAGCTAAAATGTCCAACCTGTATACAGGTAGGAAGAGGAAAGGAAGAAACTCTGCAGTTTTATGGTCAGGAATAACTTCTTAGACATGGAAAAATTTGTGAGGTTCTTATAAAACACAAAACCTGGACTGGGGCTGTAGCTCAGTGGTAGAGCAACTCGCCCAGCACGTGTGAGGCATGGGTTCGATCCAAAGCACTACATAAAAATAATAAATAAAACAAAGCCATTGAGTCCATCTATAACTAAAAAAAAAAAATTAAACACAGAACCCCAATATTCCCTTTCCTGGTCTGACACAAAATGGCAAAGTAAATTGAGTAATGACAGACTCAGAAAATAGCCTTCAAATGCTAGGACTCCTCATGCAGAGAGCCACTGCCCAGGCAGTGTTCTACTCCAGATGCACCTGTAAACTCACCTAATATCTTTGCATGTATCAAAAAATTAAACTGATATTTTCTATTTTCATATTCTTATTAACTTAGCCCACCTAAATAGCTCATTGTTTGTTTTTTTCTTTTTTGGAGGGAAGGGCGTGGGTACTAGGGATTGAAACCAGGGACAATTTACCACTGAGCCACATCTGCAGCCCTTTTTATGTTTTCATTTTGAGACAGGGTCTCACTAAGTTGCTGAGGCTGGCCTTGAACTTACCATCTTCCTGCCTTAACTTCCTGAGCTTCTGGATTATAGGCATGCTCTATCGCACTTGGCTCATTAAAAAAATGAATTACTAATTAAGAAACATGTATACATACCTTCTTAACATATATTACTTCTGAAAATTACATACTTTAAGACTGTAAAGACATTCAACTATTACAGACATTTATCAATATCATAAAATAATTCTTTAATTTATTAGAAAATCTCTATCTTCTTCTATTCCACAAAGTCTATGCATTGAAAATATGCTCTGTAAAAGGTCAGTTGCTTTCAAATACTTAAAAACAAAAACACATGGGCTTCTTTCAAGATATACAAAAATTTTTCAAAATAATTGCAAAGTAAAAGGTAGATAGGACCAAATTATTGTCATAACTAATTAATACAATGATCTTGTATGAGTCCGATTCAGCTATGCTTTTGTGGAACCTGTATATCCTGGTCTGAGAATGCAAAGTAAATATAATCACAGGTATTTCCATGGGAACCAAAGAGTAAGGACGTAACAGTGGTTATTCCCAGGTGACTAGATTGTAAGGTAGGTGATTTATTTTTCTTTTGTTTTATGTGTGTTTTCCAAGTCTTCTGATCTGTGAAATTTACTACTTCATTATCAGATGAAAAATGTGTTTATAAATTTTAGCAATACCCTACGGAACCACTACTAGAGGGCCAGAGTACGTTTTTCAAAGGGCCCTTGTTCCATATTGGGAGTGAACATGCAGACGTGGCTCTCCACCTGCTCCTCCTCATTTGTTTTCCCTTGGTTCCATCTTCTCTAAGCTCCATGGTGCTTCAGCTCTGTCCAGCACTTCAAGGTCCTTTGTACAATGCCTCTAATGCTCCAGGCTATTTCGACAGAACTGGGCTTTACATGCCTCTACAGAGCTTAGCCCAGGTCACAGCACACAGCAGACTTCTGATACCTATTTGTTAAACATCAGTGAAACGCATCCATCAATCAACAGTAAAGTAAGCCCATCCTCTGCTTCTCTGGCTTAGACGCATCTCTGTATTCTGTGTAAGGACAACAAACACTGAGATACGACCCCACTGGCCAACTTCAGGCCCACTTACGGCAAGGCTTTCAGAAAACGCTGCAGCACCAAAGGAGGAAGCGGATTCTCCCTGCGCCAGCTCTGAGCCTCTAGTAAGAAGGACAGATCTAGCCGCATGACACCTCAAGAAAGCAATGCAATCAATTTCTGCACCTTCCATCCTTCCTTGGAAAGGCACGCGAGGTTGGCCGGGGACGCCTTCCTGATTGGGCTTTACTATTCCAAGCAAATTAAGTCAGCCAACAGCATGGGTGAGGCAGGCGTACCTGATCCCTGCTGGGGGGTGACCTGCCCTCCTTTAATGACAGGGTGGTTATCTCAGTTTACAAAGCCTATAAAGCACTGGCAGGGCTTCCAGGCTGCTGAGACAAGGCACTATTATTGCAGTGACGCTGAAGACAGGGCTAATCATAGGGGAAACATCCTTCTATTCTTCGGCTTCAATCACTTTAATTATATTTTCTGTGAATTCTCAAACCAGTGGGCACACAAATTGCATGAAGAAAAATATGAGTTGTGTGTGTAAAATTAGTGTTACGAGAGGTCCTGTGATGCCACTACTGCTGGTCCTTGGCACTGTGGACTCGTCACTGCTGAAGTAAGCAACCCCAGAGTGGATTATGACCTATACAACCAGAGTTTGGATGGCAGACTAGTGCGGGAAGCAGTCAGTGACCAGGATTTGACAGCCCACGAGATCAGGTGCTTTCTGTCCTAAACCATACCAAGAATGGTTTTTAGTTTGCCAGTCTGAGCCACCAAGAATTGCTGCTGGGATTGGGGGAGTGAGCCAGGAAAAAAGTAAGTCACAATCTTTTCCATGTCGTTCACACAGGAGCTAAAAGTTAAGAGGTGTTTTTAAAAACATTCCTAACTCAGCTTCTTTGACACTAATCTTTCAGGCAGTGGTAGTACACACTGAAGGTCAGACACACAACGCTCGTGAGTTCAGAAATGCCCTCCAGGAAAGCCCTGTATATTTCCCAGATTTCTGTGTGTGTTTTACTACAACCTCTGCATCAGACTTCTGAGGCCTAATCTGCCTAAACTTGCTCTGTTTTCTTTACGGGACTGTAATGTTTAGATCCATGAGTGATAAAAGCAAACAGAGATGTAAATACTGAAGAATATGAAGTTTTTGCACTGGGGAAAACAGCAACAAATGTCCTCCTAACCTCTTAGTCTGCAAAAGAGCTATTTTACAGTCTTTATGGTGGGAAATGCCTGCATGTTGGCATAGCTGGTCCTGTATCAGGTAAGCAGACCCAATGCGACTTATGGGAACAAAGGCCTTGGTCCAAACAGGAAAAAAAAAAAAAAGATGATTTCCAGTCTTTCCCACCAATACCACCAGCTATTCCTGATGCCACCAAGGTACAATGCCCAAATCAGCAGGCAGATGAACAGCCTCTCACAATTCTTAAGAGATCAATCCTCTTTGACTTAACCTAGTGAAAATTTTAAAACCACATTTTATTACCCTTCCCCACAAAAAAATAAATTAAAAAATCAAGGATGCTGCATTTTGCCTGAAAGCCTGGATACCAGCAGTGAGGCATTTCTAGGAAACATATACTCACACATTCTTAGGAAAAGAACCCGGTACAAAGCCAGCTGTGGTGGCGCTCACCTGTAAATCCTGCTACTCTGGTGGCCAATGAAGTGCAACCTCAAGTTCAAGGCTAGCCTGGGCAACTTAACAAGACACCATCTCAAAATAAAAAATTAAAGGAGCTGGGGATACCACTCAGTGGTAGAGTGTCCTGGGGTTCAATCACACACACACACACACACACACACACACACACACAAGAATTCAGCACAAAAGTATTATTCACCACAGCCACAGCACTAAATAATGAACATTTGGTTAAAAAAAAAAAAAAAGCATCCAATAAATACTACAAAGTATTTATATATCATGTTATTAAATAAGAAAAACACTAACTGAGCACTTAGAATGTGTCAGGCTTGTTTGAAAACAACTTAAATGACAAGTTTGTTGTAAGCATTACATGAATTTACACACATGTAAGGTAGGTATTATCATTATCTCCATCACCGTCCCTATTACAGATAAGAACATGAGGCACAGAAAGCTTGAGTGACTCATCCAAGGTTGCACAGTTAAGTGGCAGGTAAGTGATACAATATTTAATGACAGAAAAATGCTGATACCATAATAGCAAATGAAAAAAATATATCTAGTACAGACCTAATTTTATAAAATATTGATGTTTGTATATACACATATGCTCAGTGTCTCCATACAGGAAAAAATAAACACTAGAAAGAAATTCAAGAAAATAACCCTAGTTGATGAGATTACAGTGTTTGTTATTTTTTGTATGTCTATATATCCAAGATGTTCTGGAATATATGTGTATTACTTTTATACCAAAAAAAAAACTATATTTAAAAACTTAAAAGCTTGGTTAAGGCCTGGAAGCACATCTCCTTCAACAGTGAGTTCACATTCTCCCAGCTCAGGCGCTCTGCTCTGCCAGAACCAGCAGGGCAAGCCAAAGCATTTCTCAGAAGCAAGTCTTACACTAAATAAAGTCTCCTTTGAGAACTTTCCTAAGCAGACCATTCCACTGATTTTCAGGAAGCTCAGTAATAACCAAATCCCTGTTAAGGTTTGACATGAAAAATACATCTAACTGGGGGAAAAAAAAAACTTTTATTATAAAAATGTCATCAATTTGAAAGAATTTTATTGGAATTCGAAATTTAAATTCAACCATGGGCTGGTCAACAGATCAGCACGAAGAAACTGGCCTCTTGGCTACGTTTTCATAGGTTTATTATGCAAAAATATGAGGCAGGAGTACATTCTGTAAGAGAGAAGAGCACGGCAAAGGCCCAAACGCCAGGAAGAATGGCGAATTCATTACTCAGTCTTCTACTTACAACTACATTTAAAATTTCTAAACCACTATTACACATAATTATAATGCACAAATAATTTTTTAAAAAAATAAAATAGAATTTCTAAGCTTCTCTTATACCAAAATAAATTCCTCATTGCTCAAGATTCAAACATTAGCAAGAAAGACATCATAAATAATCCTTAGAAAAAAGAGGACCCAAACCCCAGAAACCATAAAAGAAATGGCTAATGCATGTAACTATGTAAAAAGTAAAGCAAGAAGAAAAGTGAAAAGTTAACTGGGAAAACATCAGCATCACATAATGTAAATTGTATTAATGTAAAAGGAGTACTTACAAACCAATAAGAAAAAGATAAAAACCCCAAGGAGAAAAAAAAAAACAGGCAAAGCGTACAAAAAGAGAAAAAGAAACACAAATACCCAATACAGCCATTAAAAGATACCTGACCTCATTCAGATGAAGATCAAAACTCTACTGAAACAACTGTCAGCAACACATATAAATATTAAAAGTGGCTGGGGCTGTGGGTGAAGAGGAAATCTTTGATACTCCCCCAGTTTAGGTTTTAAGTGTCCCCACCATGGAGTAAAGACTTGATCCCCTGGGAGGCCCTCCTGGGAGGTGGAGGAACCTTTGGGAGGGGTGGCTTGGTGGGAGGTTCTGCAGGTCACAGAGGGCCTGCAGCCCAGGGGACTGTGGGGATCTGTCCCTCCCCCTCCTCTTTTTCACTTCCCAGCCATGAGAAGCTTTACTCCAACAGGGGATCCGACCAGGATGTGCTACCACTGACCAAAGCAACAGGGCCATTCGTAGACTGGAACTTCCAAAACAATGAGCCAAAATGTGCTGGTCAGCTTTCCATTGCTGTGACCAAAATACCTGACAAGAACAACTTAGAGGAGGAAAAGTTTAGTTTGGCTCACAGTTTCAGAGGCTCTGTCCAGAGTCAGCCAACTTCACTGCTCCGGGCCTGAAGTGAGGCAAACCTCATAGCAGAAGGGCCTGCAGGAGGGAAGCTGCCCAGCTCACGGCAGCCAGGAGGCAGAGACAGAGCCTGGGACCAAAAAAATCCCAAAGCCACATCCCCAGTGACCTACTTCAAGCCTACCTGCCTATAAAGTAGACCTTTCAAATTATCAATCCATCAAATAGATTAATCCACTGATTTGGCCACAGCTAATAATCAAATCATTTTATCTGAAAATTCCTGCATTGTCTTACATACAAGCTTTCAGGGGGCACCTCATATTCAAACCATAACACACAAAAAAAATATTTTCTCCTATCAGTTGACTTATCTCAAGTGTTTGTTATAATGACAGTTGACCAATATTATGGTTTAGATGTGAGGTATCCCCCAGAAGCCCATGTGTGAGACAATGCAAGAACATTTAGAGCTGAAATGATTGGCTATGGACCCTTAACCCAATCAGTGAAGTGATCCCCTGATGGGATTAACTGGGTGGTGACTGAAGGTGGGCAGAGTGTGGCTGGAGGAGGTGGGCATTGTGAGCATGCCTTTGGGGTATATATTTTGTATCTGGCTAGTAGAGTCTCTCTCTGCTTTTGATCATCATGTGAGCTGCTTCTCTCCACCACACTCTCCCACCATGATATTCTGCTTCACCTAGAGCTCTGAGGAATGAAGCCTGCTGTCTATGGATTAAGACCTCTGAAACCGTGAGCCCTTAAATAAACTTTTACTCCTTAAAATTGATCTTATCAGGTCTTTTAGTCACAGGAGCAAAAAAGTTCACTAAAACAACTAACTTACATTTTTGGTGAAAGTATAAACTAGAATGACATTTTTGGCTAGTAACTCAGCAATACCACTGACAAGTAATTTACACCCTCTAGATACAGCAAGGTAAGAACACCAAGATACATAGGCCAGGATGTTCACTGCAGCATGGTTTAACAGGTGAAATAAATAAGTACACAACCCAAATTTTCATTAGAAGACAGACTGAGTACATTATGGTTTAGCCATACAATAGAACACAAGTCAATCTTTAAAAATATAGGGTATGTCTATGAGCATTGATAAGGAGAAATATTCAAAAGACCTTAATAAAGGGTCAACACTATTACAACATGATCTAATTTGAGTAAAATGAAAGGGAATATATAACACACTATTAAGTTGAGGCTATAGGTTTCATTTTTACTTTTTATTTTACACTTTCCCATACTTTTGGACTTTTTACAATGTGTGTGCATTCTTTTTTTTTTTTTTTTTTTTAGTTTTCGGTGGACACAACGTGCCCATTTTATTTTTATGTGGTGCTGAGGATCAAACCCAGCGCCCCGTGCATGCCAGGTGAGCACGCTACAGCTTGAGCCACATCCCCAGACCAATGTGTCCATTCTTTATATTTATTTTTTTAGAAGCCACTATATGGATTTCATGTTCCCAGCCCATAAACTTACATTTTAAGACTTTTATGAAATGTTTGCTCATAATACCCTATTAACAAGAAAGCATGTTTAATTTGTAAACTCTAAAATTTGGAGAGATTTTTGAGTAAAAGAATAAAGCACTCAATATTTAGGATTAATAACACATGAGATTTCTAAACTCTGAGAACAAAAAGTCACATACAGATGTTTTACAGTCATCCCTGTAAAACACGTGAGGCAGATTCCAAAATTCTCATGGATACAAAATCCAAGGGTGCTCAAGTCCATTATATATGTATAGTGTAGTGTTCTCACCCATCCTTCAATATTCTTTAAATCTTCTCTATATTAGTTACAATACATAATGAAATGCTATGTAAATAGTTGTTACACTGTATTATTTCAAGAATAATGACCAAAAAAGTCCATACATATTCATTATAGACACACAATTTTTTCCCCATATATTCTCAACCTGAAGTTGGTTAAATCCAACAATACGGAATCCATGAATATAGAAGACTAAGCATATTTTTAAGACCATCACAGAAAAGCATATTTTTCAATAACATACTACAAGGTTGCAGTTGAAGCTCAGCAGTAGAGCCCTTGCCCAGCAAGTGAGGCCCTCAGTTTAATCCCCACTACTAGAAAAAAAAATGCATTATAAATCAAGGATGCAGATCCATGAGTGTGAGAGGCTAACTGTATTTTAAAGACCATCCCAGAAAAGCATGTTTAAACATATATTATGGACTTTCACATATTATGACTCCAACAAAAAGCAAAATACGATACAGCATGATTTAATACTACCTCCACATAGCCCAGTACCTCCCAGCTAAGCAACAGCCAATACTATGGACAGGAGACAAAAGGAAACAGAATCCTAGAAAATTCATTCCAAATTTTTATAAGAACTCCAAAGAAAAGGTACCTTCTAAACAGAACCATCCGGAGGAGGCACAGGCAGCTTATGTAAAGAAGTGCTGCTAGTCACCGGACCTCAGCATTTTGAAGTGACCTTTGGAAAACCTCCCTGCATTCAAAACCAGACACACTACTTAAGAGGCACTCTGCTAGAGTCCTAAGAAGTCTTCCAAAAATTGTGTTGGTTTGGGGATTTGTTTTTGCATACAGTTTTATTTATTGCTGCCTTGAGTTTCATTTAATTATTAGTGTGGTGAAATATGTGAAACATAAAATTCACCATTTTAACCATTTTGCTTTTTATTTATAGAAATGTCACCACTGAAAAGAAAGTGTTCCTGGGGCTGAGGATATGGCTTAGTGGTAGAGTCCATGCACAAGACCCTGGAGAGAAGGAGGGAAAGGCTATCTTCAGGATAAATGTTAAATGGAGAATAGAATGGTACCCATGAATGCTATTATCCTATTAAGCCAACTTACTTTTCCATTAAATTTCAGAAATGTGTTAACGAGAGTCAAGGAAAACCCTGGAGCTCACGTGGGAGGCGTGGGGCAGCACTCATGCCCACTCCCCCACCTGCCCAAGTACAGGGCAGCCTGTGGGCTGAGGCCCCGGACACCTCGAGCTCTCAGCAGAGCAGCTGCAAGCACAGAGCACTGCAAGCATCAGGAGCCCTGCGACAAGGGGAATGCTACAAGTGGAATGCATCCAAGGAAAGCATTGAGGTACTTGAAGCCAAGGGTATTTTCTCACCTGGAATTGTTTTAACACAAGGTGTGGCAGATTAGGAGGGTGAAGAAAAAAAAAAAGTTGTTTATTTTCCCCAGGACTGGGGATTGAACCAAGGGGTGTCCTACCACCGAGCCACACTCTCAGCCCTTTTTTTTTTTTTTTTTTTTTTTACTTTGAGACAGGGTCTCACTAGGTTGCTAAAGTTGTCCTCAAACTTGTGGTCCAGCCACACTCCTCCACCCCCAGCCCCTCTGTAAGGAAATCTCTATAAAGATCCTGGACAACAGAGTTTGGAAAGCTTCCCGGTAGGTGAACAAGAACACACTCACTTGTGAAAGGGTGTTAGACCCCAAACTCCACAGAGACAAAAAGAAGCTCCTGGGCTCCGTCCCCTCCAGACCTGGCTCTCTGTCATCTGACTGCTCAATTTGTATCCTTTAACGTACCCTTCATTTAAAAAACTGACGATAGTAAGTAAACTGTCCCTGGCAGATTACTGAACCTGAGGAGGAGGTCTGGGAACCTCAGCCAGGTGGCCTAGTGGAAGGAAGTCATGGGTAACCTGGGGACCCACTACTTGTGATCAGCATCTGAAGTGGGGACAGAGGTCTGCACTAACTCCAGGCAGTTGGGGCACTGAGTTAAGCTGTAGGACGGTCAGCACCAGCCAAGCACTGAAGACCTGATCTGGAAAATGCATTAATGTGACATCAGAAGTGTCCTGTGTGAGCATAGGAAAAATTGTTTTCCTCTTTTAAAAACATGATTAGAGGGCAGGGGCTGGGGCTCAGCGGTAGAGCACTCGCCTAGTGTGTGTGAGGCACTGGGTTCAATCCTTAGTCTCACATAAAAATAAATAAATAAAATAAAGGTATGCTGTCCATCTATAACGACAAAAACTTTTTTTAAAAAAGATGATGTCTCTCTAGACATCAAAGGATAAAAACATCAGTTAGGAGGAAATAAGTTCAAGAGATCTATAGTATAACATAGTGACTACATTTAATAATACTCTGCATTCTTGAAAAATGCTAGGCTGGGGGTGTAATTCAGTCCATGCACAAGGCCCTGGATTTCGTTCCCTTACCATTAAAAAGAAGAAGAAAAATGCCAAGCGAGTCAATATAAAGTGTTCTCGCCACAAAAATAGTATGATTCATGGTAATTAGCTAAATTTAGTCATTCTACAATGTAAATCAACTTCAAAACATCATGTTATACGCAGTAAATAAAAATAAATTTAGCTGTCAGCTTTTTTAAAAGATCATTAAATTGTGGTGTATTCTTACAAAACAAAACATCAACAAAATGTAAACAGCAAAAATAAATAAAATATAGCTTCATAAGCCAGGCACAATGACATGTACTTGTAATCCCAGTGACTTAGAAGGCTGAGTCAGGAGGATCAAAAGTTTGAGGCCAGCTTCAGTAACTTAGCAAAATTCTGTCTCAAAATAAAAATAAAAAGGGCTAGGAGTGTAGATCAATGGTAAAGTGCTCCTGGGTTCATTCTTCAGTACCAAAAAATATAGATAATCTATGTATGTACATGTATATGTATATACCTTCATGAATAAGCATGTGTGAATCTCAAAAACATAATCTTGAGTAAAACAGCAAGTTAAGAAGAATACGTGTTATATGATTCTATTGGTAGAAAGAGCAAAAGCAGATACATTTAAACATTATATTGTTTGTAGATAAATACACAAAAAGGCAAATCCATTTTTTAAAAAAGCAAGGAAATGACAGCTGTCATGAAGTTCTTAGCTGGCAGCACGGTTGTCTCTCTGAAGTCCCTAATGAAATAAAAGCACCAAATGACAGAACCGAAGAACTCCATAAAACTGAAAAGAGCAGGTTGGAAGAGAACTTTAAATGGACAAGAGTTTTCAACCAATTTCTGGAAAACGGGGAAGAGGAATGTGATGACAGGTGAAAGAGAGGAGAAAGCTGCCATTCCAGGGCCACCCAGGAGGCACCAGAACTCTCAGAAGGCTCCGGGCTCAGAGTCAACAGGTGTCAGAGAGGGAGGATGACATGGTGCAGGAAATAGGAGGAGGAAGCGCTAACCTTGCTGACACCCCTCCTCCCTCTCCTCTTTCAGCAAAGCCTCAGGCAGCGTGGCCAAGGGTACTGACAGACCAAATCTCTCAGGGTTCACTAAAAACAGTGAACCAACTGTGGCAGGAGGGAGTGAGATGTGAATTTTGGTACTCAGAGTAAATTCCTCACTGGGGCATTGTTAGAGTGAAGCAAATCGGCCAACAGATAACCCAGTGCCATACAAACATACACACATAAAGCTCTGCTCAGGTGCAGAGAAAGCCTTCAACAAAACCCAGGACCCGTTCATATTAAAAACACTGAAGAAACTAGGGATAGAAGGAACATACCTCAATATCATAAAAACTATACATGCCAAACCCAAAGCCAACATCATACTAATTGGAAAAACTGATAGCATTTCTACTAAAACCAGTAACAAGACAAAGATGTCCACTCTCACCACTCCTATTCATTATAGATCTTGACACTCTAGCCAGAGCAATTAGGCAAAAGAAAGAAAATAAAGGGATACAAATAGGAAAAGAAGAAATCACATAATCTGTTTGCTGATGACATGATCCTATACTTAGAAGCACCAAAACTCCACTTCTAGAGCTAATAAATTCAGCAAAGAAGCAGGATATAAGATCATCATACAAAAATCAATAGCTTTCCTAACTTCTAATAATGAATCTGTTGAGAAAGAAATCAGGAAAATAATTCCATTCATAACAGGTTTTTCTCAAAAAAAAATTAAATAGTTGGGAATAAATCTAAGGAGGTGAAAGATTTCTACAATGAAACTAAAGACCCAAGAAGATGGAAGAACATCCCATGTTCGTGGATAAGCAGAATTAATATTATCAAAATGGGGGCTGGGGTTGTGGCTCAATGATGGAGTGCTTACTACCATGTGTGAGGCACTTGGTTCGATTCTCAGCACTACATATAAATAAATAAAGTCCATTGACAACTATATATATATATATATACACACACACACACACACACACACACATACATATAGTCAAAATGGCCATGATACCAAAAGCAATCTACAGATTCAACGCAATCCCTATCAAAATATGACATTTTTCTATGACATTTTTCACAGAAGTAGAAAAGTAGTCCTAAAATTAATACATAAGAAAAGACCCAAAGTAGCCAAAGCAATCAACTTGAGGAGGATCAAAGACCTAGAAATTAGATCAGACACACTAAAACTGCTAGAGGAAAACATGGGGTCAACACTCCAACATTTACGCACAGGTGCCAAATTACTCCTAGAGCTCAAAAAATAAACCAAGAATCAATAAATGTGATGGCGTCAAATTAAAAATCTTCTGCACAGCAAAGGAAACAAAAGCATGAAGGGAGAGCCTACAGAGTGGAAGAAAATCTTTGCCAGCTACTCTTTTGATGGGGGATTAATAGCCGGCATATATAAGAAAACTCAAGGGCTGGGGCTGGGACTCAGTGGTATTGCGCTTGCCTAGCATGTGTGAGGCACTGAGTTCGATCCTCAGCACTGCATATGAGTAAATAAAATAAAGGTTCATTGACAACTAAAACATATTTAAAAATGAAAAAGAGCTCAAAAAAGTTAATATGAAAAAAACCCAATCAGTAAATAGCAAATGATCTAAACAGATATTTCTCAAAATAAAACATGCAAATGGCCAATAAATACATGAAAGAGTGCTCAACATCTTTAGCAATCAAGGAAATGCAAATCAAATCTACACTAAGATTTCACCCCATTTAGAGTGGCAATCATCAAAAATACGAATAACAGGGACTGGGATTGTGGCTCAGTGGTAGAGCACTTGCCTGGCATGTGTGAGGCCCTGGGTTTGATCCTCAGCACCACATATAAATAAACAAATAAAGTGAAAAATCCACAGGTAACTAAAAAAATATTTTTAAAAAAATATGAATAACAATAACTGCTAGCAAGGATGTGGAGAAAAAGAAACACTCACACCTTGTTGGTGGAACTGTAAAATTAGTATAACCATTTTGGAAAGCAGATGGAGATTCCTCAAAAGACTAGGAATGGAACTACTATATGACCCAGCTATCACACTCCTTGGTATTTATCCAAAAGATCTAAAATCGGCATACCATGTGGTAATATGTGCATACTAAAGACTACAGCAGCATCGTTCACATACCCAAGTTACAGAACCAGCTTAGGTGCCCATAGACAAATGAAGAAATAAATAAGATGTGGTATATATACGCAATGGAGTTTTACTCAGCCATAAAAAAGAATGGGATTATGTCATCTGCAGGTAAATGATGGAACTAGAGAATATCATACTATGAGAAATAAGCCAGACTCCAAAAGTAAAGGGTGGAATATTTTCTCTCGTATGTAGAAGCTGGAGACAGAGGGAGGAAAAAGGAGGAGAGAGGTCGGTCATCTCACAAAAATAGAAGGAA
Organism: Marmota marmota marmota; assembly: GCF_001458135.2. NCBI lineage: Eukaryota > Metazoa > Chordata > Mammalia > Rodentia > Sciuridae > Marmota > Marmota marmota. The sequence goes on along the minus strand of NW_026000057.1, from coordinate 9,110,722 downwards.
ATAGATGCTCAATCAGTGAAGTCTATGTAAATACCCCCAAAGTTTTAAAAATTCAAAAATCTGAAGGAGTTCTGGTCCCAAGCACTCTGGATGAGGGGTATTGAACCCTCTTGTGCTGTAGTCAGTTTCATTTTTATACTACTCCATTAGCAGGGCTCCCAAAACTTAAACAGAGAAGCAAAAAGGCCTCTTCAAGAGAACTTTGTAAAACCCATTCCTCAAGGGCATTTTACACTTCTGTTAAAAATGTCCTAAACTGGGCTGGGGATGTGGCTCAAGCAGTAGCGCGCTTGCCTGGCATGCGTGCGGCCTGGGTTCGATCCTCAGCACCACATACAAACAAAGATGTTGTGTCCGCCAATAACTAAAAATAAATAAATAAATAAATATTTTTTTTAAAAAATGTCCTAAACTTCCAAATTGTAATGGGTAAGCCTCATCAAACGTTCTGAATTGTTAAAATGCCATATTCCATAGTAAAATCTTTTAAGTTAAATGTAACACAAAAGCCTCTAGTGATGTGTTTTTGTACAAAACTCTAACACATAAGTACACATGAACATATTAATTATATTAAACTTTTGTGTAAAATAATAAATATTTATAAAATGTCAAAAAATATCTCACTAACATTGGGAACTAAGAATTTTTTTGTTGTTGTTTTATGTTCTTTGATGATAAATGAATATCTCCCAGTGATCAGGATTCAAATTTATTTATTTATTATTTAGGTACTAGGGATGGAATCAGGGGCCCTTTACCACTGAGCCACATCCCCAGCTCTTTTTCCGTTTTGAGACAGGGTGTTGCTAAGTTGCTGAGTGTCTTGCTAAGTTGCCCAGGTTGACCTCAAACTTGCAATCCTCCTGCCTCAGCCTCCTGAGTCCCTGGGATTGCAGGCATGCACCACTGCACCCAGCAGGACTCAGTTCTTTAGAAATATTTAAATTTTTCACATATTAGGATTCCTAATAAATAATCTACACTTTAATAGAAAAAATACAAAGGAAAACAACAGAGCAAAGGAAAAGGATCAAGAGAGAGGGAGAAGGGAAGGGCCTGGGGAACACTAGGAAATGAAAACTACCCAATTCCAATTGTGCTATATTCATGTACAAATATACCACAATGAATCCCACGTATGTGTGTATATGTGTGTGTGTTTATTTTTATATATCTCATAACATACCAATCAAAATAATAATAATAATAATTGTTTGGGATCAGTAGAGTAAGCAGATCAAGGGAGGTAGGAGGGGAGAGAAAGGAAGGTTCTGGGGAATAAGAAAGATTGATCAAATGATGTTAAGTACATGTTAACATGGAATAATAAATCCCATTATCATGTGTAATTATAACACACCAATAACAATAATAAAGTATAAAATGATTCCACTCAGGGAAGAGGTGCAGCTGGGAAAAAGAAAAAAACAAAACAAAAAAAAAAATATATATATATATATATATATATATATATATATATTTTTTT